>NC_073645.1:38181818-38484848 GCF_029407905.1 Bubalus kerabau
GTGAGATAAACATAGTGACTCCTTGCAAAGAACACAGTAAGGAATAGAGTAAAAAAAGTAGAACTGAGTCACATTGCAGCAGAGAACTCTGGCAAACACTCCCTTAACCAGGTGGTCAGGGTTAACATCAGCAAAGCTTTGTCATGGTGATGTGTGCTATGTGCTAAGTTGCTTCAGTCGTGTCCATCTCTTTGCAACCCTGTGGACTGTAGCCCTCCAGTCGGAGTGACAGTATGTAGCTCTGATATGATATGACAAGAAAGGTTTTTTATCTCTGTGGTCTTCCTCAGATCATGAGTGAAACATTAGGTCAGTCCTAGTTGAGGAACAATACTTGATTCTAAAAAAATACTTGATTAGTGCTCATCAAACCCTTAGGAGATAAAACTATTAAGTGTAATGTGATGTCCTAGAAAGGGTCGTGAAACATCAAAAAAGATACTAGTTTAGAAAGGAAGAGACCTGAATAAAATAATGGACTTTAGCTAATAATCATTAACTAAATAAATATTGGTTCATTAATTGTCACAAATATACCATACGAATGCAAACCGATGCTAATAAGAGAAACTGGGTATGGGACATACTGAAACTCTCTGGAAAAAATAATCTTTGCAATTTTTCTATAAATCTAAAACTACTACAAAATGAAGTTTATTTTTTTTTTAATTTCACAAATTTCACAAAAATCTATGTTCAGATGGCTTAGCTGGTGAATCCTATAAAACATTTAAAGAATTAGTACCAATCCTTTGCAAACTCTTCCAAAAACCAGAATGGGAAGGAACACTTCCTAAGTCAGTTTGTGAGACCAATATTATCCTAATACCAAATACAGACTACAGCATCACAGGGCAAGCACAGACTGATATCCATTGTGATCCTCAAGATCATGCTAACAAACTCATACCAGCAACACAAAGAATTATATTCTATGGCTAGGGGGGATTTATCGCATGGATGCAAGACTGGTTTGGCATCTGAGAATCAGTCAATATGATACATCAAATAAAGAAAATTAGGGACATTGATCACATGAGAATTTCAATAGAGGGTTGAAAAAACCAAACCCTATATTAGAAAAAAAATGAAGTACTGATAGATGCTACAATAATAGATGAACCTTGACAGCATTAGGCAAATCTTTAGAGACAGAAAGTAATTTCATGGTTGCCTTGGGCTGGGAGGTCACTGGTTTTTGAGGAGTAGGAGTGGCGGCTGGATAGCAGGTGGTTACTAATAGGTATAGAGTTTCTTTTTGTGTCATTGGGAATATTTAAATGAGATTGGTGTTGATTGTTGCACAGCTCTGTGACTGTACTAAATACCATTTAATTTATACTTTAAAAGGGTTAATTGTCTTGTATATGAATATCTCAAAATAGCTGTTAGAAAAAGAAGAGGTGCGATAGGAGAAGGAAGAGAGAACTTAAAACACAAAGTGTAGCTAATTGTTTTCTGAAAAACTATTTATTTTGTATTGGGGTATAGCTGATTTACAATGTTGTGATAGTTTCAGGTTAGTAGACTCAGCCACACATATACATGTATCCACTCTCCCCCAACCCCGCTCCCATCCAGGGTGCCGTATCACATCAAGCAGAGTTCATGGTGCTGTACAGTAGGTCTTTGTTGGTTCTCCATTTTGAGTATAGCAGTGTGTACGTGAAGAGGGTTTTGGCTTCAGTGGGACCCTTGTACCTGTAGAGTGTATATATTTTACACTTGTGAGTTTGTTCTGGGGAAATTTATGTTCAGTGAGTGCTTCAGGCTAAAGCTAATCCTTCTAATTCTACACTGTATGCTCATTAAATCACAGATAAGGTAACCATACAGTTGACTGAACTTAATTGAACTTAAAAAAAAGCCACACATGTAAACTGGTTATTTAATTTTAGTGTTGTATAACGTAAATGATTTGCTGCCTGCTGCATAGCATGGGGTCACAAAGAGTCTGACAGGACTTAACAATGAACACAACAACAACGCAAATGGAGTCTTCATTAATATAATAAGTAGAGCAAAGCAAGGAAATTACATTTTATATTTGAAATCCAAGATCGATGCTTCTTATTTACTATCATTTACATGGGTTGGTATTAGAGGAAACAAACTAAAGTAGAAATCCATTTTTGTTTTGTATTTACACCTACTAGGTGACTAGGATTCCCTAATAGCTCAGTTGGTAAAGAATCCACCTGCAATGCAGGAGACCCCGGTTTGATTCCTAGGTCGGGAAGATTCCCTGGAGAAGGAATAGGCTACCCACTCCAATATTCTTGGGCTTCCCTTGTGGCTCAGCTGGTAAAGAATCTGCCTGCAATGCTGGAGACCTGGGTTTGATCCCTGGGTTGAGAATATCCCCTGAAGAAGGGAAAGGCTACCCACTCCAGTATTTTGGCCTGGCGAATTCCATGGACCGTATTCCATGACTGAATTCCATGGACTGTAAAGTCCACAGGGTCGCAAAGAGTCAGACACGACTGAGTGACTTGCACTTGCACTTTCAGATGACTAGGATGGGCTCCCCGATAGCTCAGTTGGTAAAGAATCTGCCTGCAATGCAGGAGACCCCAGTTCGATTCCTGGGTTGGGAAGATCCCCTGGAGAAGGGATAGGCTACCCACTCCAGTATACTTAGTGTTCCCTTGTGGCTCAGCTGGTAAAGAATCTGCCTGCAATGCAGGAGACCCCAGTTCGATTCCCTGGAGAAGGGAAAGGTGACCAGGAACTAGTATGTTCCCTCTTAACATAAAAATACCTGGTTACTAAAAGAATTTTTCTTTTATTACAATTTGCATTGCCCTTGCTAAAATAATATCTTTTGCAAAGTAGCAGTTTATGATCTTTTGTTTTCCATAAACTATTGTGGAATGATAGACATAGACTTTTTCTGAATTGTATTAAAAGTTGAGTGTGTAGGAGATAATGTTGCCATCATTCTATATTATCATCATTCATATTTTTAAAATTCCTTAAAATAAGGAATTTTTCCATATAAGAATATTCCATAATTTTCACGTCTGTGTTTGAAAATCCCTCCACCTGGCTCCTGGGGCTTCCCAGGTGGCACTAGTGGTAAAGAACCCTCCTGCCAGTGCAGGAGGCGGGTTGATCCCTGGGTCAGGAAGATCCTCTGGAGGAGGGCACAGCAGCCCACTCCAGTATTCTTGTGTGGAGGACAGAGGAGCCTGGTGGGCTGCAGTCTATAGGGTCACCAAGAGTCCAGATGTGACTGAAGTGACTTACCCTGCATGCATGCCCACCTCCTACCTCCTTCCTACACCCTCCCCCTTGCCACTGCACACTTTTTTGATAGCTGTATATTATTAATAGTTGGGCATTTATATATACATATAAGCCTAATTCATAATTAAGCAGTTTGTATAATTTTATGAGCTAAAATTTCTTCTCTTTGTGAACTTTAAAAATATATTTTACTGATTCTAATTAGAAAGAATCGGCTTCCAGCAAAACATTTATGTTCTGACTGAATATAGTTACTGTAATGCATTACGTATTGCGTGTCCAAAAGTAGTTTAGTTACCTAACAGCATATAGTTATCTCTGTCATGTGCTTAGTATTTTTATTTCAAAATAAAAGTGCTTTTATTAATAATATCAGCACCCTGAAGAATTGTTTTTTTTTTCCTAGTAATTCAACCATATTAAAAGGAGCTTGAAAACAGTAATAAATGGAAACAATTGATATTGTGCACCTCCATCACTGGTAGTGGTTTATGGTAAATTGTAGTTGTTGTTCAGTCACTAAGTTGTATTTGACTTTTTGCTGCTGCTGCTGCTGCTGCTAAGTCGCTTCAGTTGTGTCCGACTCTGTGCGACCCCATAGACGGCAGGCCACCAGGCTCCCCTGTCCCTGGGATTCTCCAGGCAAGAACACTGGAGTGGGTTGCCATTTCCTTCTCCAGTGCAGGAAAGTGAAAAGTGAAAGTGAAGTCGCTCAGTCGTGTCCGACCCTTAGTGACCCCATGGACTGCAGCCTACCAGGCTCCTCCGTCTGTGGGATTTGAGTCTTTGCACCTCCATATATTATAGCATGCCAGGCTTCCTGTCCTTCACCATCTCCCAGAGTTTGCTCAAACTCATGTCTTGAGTTACTGATGCTATCTAACTATCTCATCTTCTGCCGTCCCCTTCCCCTTTTGCCTTTAGTCTTTCCCATCATTAGGATCTTTTCCAGTGAATTGGCTCCTCACATCAGGTGGCCAAAATATTAGAGTTTCAGCTTCAGCATCAGCCCTTCCAGTGAATATTCAGGGTTGATTTCCTTTGGGATTGACCCATTTGATCTTGCTGTCTAAAGGACTCTTAAGAGTCTTCTTCAGCACCACAATTCAAAAGCATCTATTCTTCGACACTCAGCCTTCCTTTTGGACCAACTCTTACATCCGTACTTGGCTGCTGGAAAAACCAAAGCTTCGACTATATGGATCTGTATTGGCAAAGTGATGTCTTTGCTTTTGAATACACTGAGTTCGTCATAACTTTCCTTCCAAGGATTAAGCTGTAAGGAAGCTTAATTGCTGTCGTCATCATCTGCAGTGATTTCAGAGCTCACGAAAATAAGATCTATCACTGCTTCCACCTTTTCTCCATCTTTTTGCCCTGAAGTGATGGAACCAGATAACATGATCTTTGTTTTTTGGAATGGTTAAGTTTCAAGCCCGCTTTTTCACTCTGCTCTTTCACCCTCATCAAGAGGCTCTTTGGTTCCTCTTCACTTTGTGCCATTAGGGTAGTATCATGTGCATATATAAAGTTTACTGTATTAGGGATTCTCAGTCAAAGAGAACATTTCAAAATAGTGTAATTTGAAAATGTCTACTCTGGATGATTTTGATGTCCCCTTTAGAGAAGCAATTCTCCTTTCTCATCCCCTAGAGTCATAGTTGTACTGGAAGTAATGCTAAATTGGCATTTAATGACATATACTGTCTTTATCAAGAAATTACCTGGTATTCTTGCTATGTAGTATGTTACATTTATTTATTTTAAAATTATTTTAATATCTATGTAATTATGGTCTAATTTGGCTTGCCATTCACTTAAATATTCATATACTTTAATTGTGATATTTAGGTAAAACACTATTAGAATAGTATATTTAATGAACATGGTATTTGTAGAACTTGAAAGAATCTAATATTGAAGAAGTTAGCTATTTTAGTATATTAATTAATTCGAGTCCGAAAACACTGTTACAATATAACCAGTACCTTGATCAAGGGCAGACAATGACAGCTTGATTCTTTATTTCCTAGCACATACAAACTCAAACTCATTTGATTAGCTAAGGACAAGCATGAATTTTTCCCCTCCCTTTTTTTTTTCTAGACACACGTTTTTCATTTCTTTGGTAATTTATATTACAAAATTATATTCTAATAGTGGAAGAGAATATTAACAGTCACTCTCCTCTCTATTGCAAGTAAACATGGGCACATTGTTACCAAATCAAACATTGTTTTTATTAACATTACTTGTTTCATTTTTAATATCTATTTTTAATAAGTGATGTATCTGTTTCAAATTCAGTATTTGCACCCTTATTCCCTTATCACTCAATTCTCTCCTTCCCAGAGCCAATCCATGTTACCAGGTCATTTTTGTTTTTGTATTCTTTTGAAGTTATTCAATGCATATACAAGTAACTGTGCACATACATTGCCCCCTTATTATTTACGCTAATGATAGATAATGCATACACCCTGTTTTGAAGATTTTAACATTTAACTTTAAAATTCTGATAAATTCTTGTAATTCTTAGTTATTATTTAAAATAATATATCTAATAGTGAGGAATCAAAAGTATATAAATTGATATTTTCATGCTATATCACATTTTGAGTATTTAAAATTTTTTTTCCTCTTTACTATTTATTTCTGCAGTGAAGTCATGAACTTAGACTATTCTTTCAAAGAGATTTTTGTAAGAATTCCAGTATACCAGTTTATTAATTCTGAAAAATAATTATTTTCTAAAACTTTTTATTAAGGTATTACAGTGTTGTGTTAATTTCTGCTATATAGCAGAGTAATGCAGTTATACACATATATATTATATTTGATATTCTTTTCCATTATCGTTTATCACAAATATCAAATATAGTTCCCTGTGCTATACAGTAGGACCTTGTTTATGCGTCTTGTATGTACTGGTTCACATCTGCTGTTCCCAAACTCCCATTACTTCCCTTACCTACCCTCACTCCACCTTGGCAGCCACAAGACTGTTCTGTATGTCTGTGAGTCTGTTTCTGTTCCATAGACATGGTCATCTGTGTCATGTTTTAGATCGCACATAGAAGCGATATCTTATGATATTTGTCTTTCTGCTGACTTCGCTCAGTATGATAATCTCATGTTGCTGCAAATGGTATCATTTCATTCTTTTGAATGGTTGAGTAATACTCCACTGTGTGTACTTTTCATCTGTCACTAGACACTTAGGTTGTTTTTATTTTTTGGCTATTGTGAATGGTGCTGCTATGACCATAACTGCACATCTATCTTTTTGAATTTATGGTTTTGTCTGGATATATGCCCAGGAGTGAGATTGCTGGATCATATGTGTGTGTTAATTGCTCAGTCAAGTCCGACTCTTTGCAACCCCATGGACTGTAGCCCACCAGGCTCCTCTGTCTGTGGAATTACCTAGGCAAAAATACTGGAGTGGGTTGCCATTTCCTTCTCCAGGGGATCTTCTGACCCAGGGATCGAACCCAGGTCTCCTACATTGCAGGTAGACTCTTTACCATCTGAGCCACCCTGGAAGCAGGATCATATAGCAACTCTATTTTAGTATTTTGAGGAACCTCCACATGTTTTCCATAGTGGCTGCACCTAATTTCCTCTAACAGTGAGGAAAGTGAGAGCGGTGGTCGCTTACTAGTGTCCAACTCTTGCACCCTGTGGACTGTAGCCCGTGTGTAGGCGGATGCCCTTTTCTGCACGCCTTCTCCAGCATTTATCATTTGTAGTTTTTAATTATGGTTATTCTGACTGGTATGAGAACATACCTCGTTGTAGTTTTGATTTGCATTTATCTAATAATTAGCGATGATGAGCATCTTTTCATGTGGTTATTGGTCATCTCGATGTCTTCTTTGGAGAAATATCTTTTTCAGTTTTCTCCTCCCTTTTAAATTGGGTTTTTTTTTTGTTATTGAATTGTGTGAGCTGTTTGTATATTTTTCAGATTAAGCCCTCATTTGTTGCCTCATTTGCAAATATTTTCTCCCAGTTTGTGAGGTTATCTTTTCATTTTGTTTATGGTTCCCTTTCCTTTGTGGAAGCATAAACTTGATTAGATCCTGTTTGTTTATTTTTGCTTTTGTTTCTATCGTCTTGGGAGACTGACCTAAGAAAATGTTGGTACCATTTATGTCAGAGAATGTTTTGTTTAGGTTCTCGTCTAGGAGTTTTGTAGTGTCTTGTCTGATATTTAAATCTTTAAGCCATTTTAAAATTTATTTTTGTGCATGATGTGAGAGTGTGTTCTAACTTCATTGATTTACATATGGTTTCCAATTTCCTATTACCATTTGCTGAAGATACATCTTTTCTCCATTGTATATTCTTTCCTTTGTCCGTAAGTGTGTGGGTTTATTCCTGGGCTCTGTGTTCTGTCCATTGATCCATATTTTTGATTTTGTGTTAATACTACGCTATTTTGATTACTCCTGCTTTGTAATATCATTTGATGGATGGGGGGATTATGCTTCCTGCTTTGTTCTCTTTCCTCAGGATTGCTGTCACAATTATGTGTCTTTTATGGTTCCATATAAATTTTAGGATTATTTGTTCTAGTTCTCTGGAAAATGTCATTGGTACTTGATAGGGATCACATTAATTCTTTAGATTGCTTTGGCTTGTATTGCCATGTTAACAATATTAATTCTTCCAATCCAAGAATATTGGATATCTTTCCATTTCTTTGAGTCACCTTCAGTTTCCTTTATTAATGTTCTGTCAATCTTTCACCTCCTTGGTGAGGTTTATTCCTCAGATTTTCTTATTTTTTTATTTAACCTTACAAAGGATTGTTCGTTTACATTCCCTTTCTGCTACTGAGAAATCATTCTTAAAACCACACTCCCAGTGGAGAACCTCTCAAAAGTTCATTGCTCTTATAATAATAAGTAAGTAATAATAATAATGTTTATAATAATCATATAATGAAAATTCCTAAGGATTTCAGTAAGAAATTTAAGGCACAACAAACTAAATTATAATCTTTGAGAATTAAACTATTGTAAAACTGCTTTAGATTATATTGTAAACTCTGAAATGTGAATAAATGAAAAATAATAAAATTTGGCATATGCTATTTTTGCTTCATTTAAATTTTAAAAATATTTCTATGTAAATAGTTTGTGTTGGTATAGTAAGGCTATGTAATTGTATGGTTGCTGCTAAGTCACTTCAGTTGTGTCCGACTCTGTGCGACCCCATAGACGGCAGCCACCAGGCTTCCCTGTCAAATTAAAAGGATTCTCCAGGCCAAGAACACTGGAGTGGGTTGCCATTTCCTTCTCCAATGCATGAAAGTGAAAAGTGAAAGTGAAGTCACTCAGTCATGTCTGACCCTTAGCATGGACTGCAGCCTACCAGGCTCCTCCATCCATGGCATTTTCCAGGCAAGAGTACTGGAGTGGGGTGCCATTGCCTTCTCCGAATTGTATGATAAGGCTATGTAATTGTATAGTCATTATGTCATGTAGTTATAAGTTTGTATGATAGCATTGTTTTTAAGGGTGGTACAGACTCATAAATCAGCACTCAACTACTGATCTTCCACCTATTTCATTTAGAGCAGTTCATATTTATTTACCTTGGCCCTAATTTTTTGCTTCGAAAATTGACTTACAGTGATTTTGAAATGGGCTTCCCAAATACAATCTCTCCAAGTGCTAGTATTTGAACTATAGTAACATCCAAAGTTAAAATCTACACATGGTTAGCATTTTAGGTAAAATATAGAAGATAATAATTAAAAATCCAGGAGTCATCATTTATACTGGAAATTTCCCTTTTGACTATCTTTTCTTGAGGAGAGATTAGTCTGCCTTCATCTTTAATGGTCTACCTTTATTTTTATATATTGCTCTTTATCAAATATTTCTACTAGCATAAAAGTGTATTTTTCTTAAAAAATCCAAGTTCTTTTTGTGAAATACAAACTGACACAATCCTGTTTAGTCTATTCCTTTTGTATTGCTTCACTAAAAAGCATTAATTTAGTACTTCCTGAAGTACTGACATTGTGGACTCCGGTGAGGTTTATAATTGGAACATTATATTTGACTTTCAAAAACCATTCATAACTGTTTAAACAATTCTACATAAAGCCCCTCGTTACTAATCAAAATGAAAGAAATGCACAATTTTTTTAAGGTCGGTTTTATATTATATCATTGAATATAAAACATTTATCTCAAATAGCTGTGGACAATTTATTGTTACTTTCAGAATAGTTATTTGCCTAACAGATGAGCTAACATGAATTAAGCTGTAAATCAGTTTTACTTCCTTTAGATAATTAGTAATTTACATATAACCTTTGGCTATTCTTTTATCTTAGGGTATTGATATAAGTTGCATAAAATTATTTTCTATATGGAAAATGCTTTGAAATGCAAAATCTAATTAAAATGCAGTATTATTTTAAGACAATTGTGTTGCTACATGATTCTATAGAGACTATTGAATACCTGAGGAGTATGAACCAAGTGTATGCAAGCTAAATTGTAATCTCTGTGCACTACTCTAGGTTTTTTCTCCATCAGTTCAAACAAGTGAAATTGTCAAAGTGTTTCCAGTGTTGCATTTTCTTTGTCTACTATAAAAACAGCACTAGAAATTGTGTTATTGTTTCTATATGTATGCTATCTAGCCTATTTCATGGAGAAGGAAATGGCAACCCATTCCAGTGTTCTTGCCTGGAAAATTCCATGGACAGAGGAACCTGGCGGGCTATAGTCCATGTGGTCACAAAGAGTTGGCCACAACTGAGCGCATCAGCACAGCAGCCTATTTGAAGTCAGGTACAAATTAAAAGGATAAGTTTGTAAGATACACCAGGTAAGAGGGAAGACTTGTGAATGCAGGTGTCCTGCCCATGAGCTGTGATACAGACCCCGGGGGATGCCCTAAAGTGAGGACATCAGCATATTGTTGTTGTCGTTGTTGTTGTTCAGTCGCCAAGTCCTGTCCAGCTCTTTGCAACCCCATGGACTGCAGCATGCCAGCCTTCCCTGTTCTTCACTATCTGCTGGAGTTTGTTCATATTCATGTCCATTAAGTCAGTGATGCTATCTAACCATCTCATCCTCTGCCGCCCCCTTCTCCTTTTGCCTTCAGTCTTTCCCAGCATCAGGATCTTTTCCAATGAGTTGGCTCTTCGCCTTATGTGGCCAAAGTATTGGAGCTTCAGCTTCAGCATCAGTCCTTCCAGTGAATATTCAGGGCTGATTTCTTTTAGGATTGACTGGTTTGCTCTCTTCTAGTCCAAGAGACTCTTTTAAGTGTCTTCCTCAGCACCACAATTCGAAAGCATCGATTCTTTGGTGCCAAGCCTTCTTTATGGTCCAACTCTCATATCAGCACATTAATAACCAGTTAATTGCACGCTGGTTGGTGAACCAGACATCAATTACTGGCAGCTAAAATCTAATTTTGGAGAAAACAAAGTAAGTGTTGTACCTGTCTGTCACCTAGGTCATGCAAAAAGTGTTTGTCAAGAACATCTTATTTGCTTAACACATATTGTTTAGCAACTGCTCAATATTGGGTCCAATGGTTGCTTTTAATTTTAAAAGTCTAAAATTATTAGGCTTTTAAAGACAGTGGATTGAGAATACAATCTTGCTTTGACTGGAAACTTACGTTGCTAGATAATTAGTTTTCAAAATTTTAATGTCTTGGGTAATAGGTTATAATCTTAAATTTTTACAAATACAGAGTTAGTGCTCTTTTAGATTGCTGTTTTTTGTTTTCTATGGTTTTGTGGTAAAATAGACTACTGTATTTAATGATTTTTTGAACTGTATTTGGTTCAGTTTTTTCTCCACGAAAACATCTCATTTTGTTTCAGAGGTTAATTAAAAATTAGGATTTGCCTAATTAAATTTGTTTTTCATATAATTTTGATGGATCTATTTTATCATGAAAAATATATATTAATAGTACATATCAGAAGAGTTGGTCAGGGATACTGTACAGCCAACAACCTATGAAAAATCAAGAATTGTTACAATTCATTTCACTTTGATGTCTCTGTTGATAGTTTTATTCTATTTTTAATTGAAAAGTGAAATCGTGTACTTACTCTCAAGTCTTTTTAAGGTGTAATTTTAGATTAATGCAAGGACGTATTTTTTCCTTATTTTGTTAGGACTTACTCATTTTTACATCTCATAATTAGCAAATTATCTGCTCATTAGTGAACAACTAGGAGGCATTTTAATAACAGTAAGTTTAATTAGGATGGTGAAAACCAAATGAATTCTCTAGAAAGCGCTTGCAAGGAGAATAATACATAATAAGTAATCACACTGTCTGTATTTCCTTTTTGTTTAACCTTTATAAAACCTTTACAGTCTTGCTTCTTGATGAGTGAAATATTTGGTGGCAGCTTGAGTACTATCATTCTTTATCTAGTTGTTACTCTACTTAATATGCCTCATTATTGTTCTTAGAATTACTTTTTATTTTTCTTAAGATAAATGTTTGTTGGATTTCAAATGAAGGTGACTTTGACGCTGAAAGCTGGCAGTTAACGATAACAGTAGAATAACTTTTTATGAGTGTGGGTGCATAGAATCACGTCTGGCAGAGGTTATTGTCATACATAGTAAGTGGCCAGCACACTTTGTGCAGGCTATTAAATCTTGGTGATATGTGTTATTTCAGCTAGAGGAAAAAGGATATTATGGTAAGTCCTTTGTCAATATTGAAGTTCACAAGAAATGAAACAAATTCTAATTGACTTCATCTTTTTTATGCCAAAAATTTAATATTGAAAGTGATCTTAATAACCTGAGTACAGGAGCATTAATCAGAATAAAGTATATTCATTGAAGATAGTGTATCAATTTCTAAAATCATGTTTTAGCTTTTTGTTGTATTAAAGCTTTTAAATTACAGCAATAATACTTCTATGCCTTTATTTTCAGTTAGTATTGTCCATAATGATAATGTTTACAGGGACTGGATGTTACCTCCAATTTTATTTTTTTACAAGAATTTAGATTCTAAATTAAAAGTTCTCAGTAATGTTTGGCAAAAACTCAGATGTTATCTTAGCAAGAAAATCATGTGGTGAGTAAAAAGCAAAGGTAGATTCTTTTGAACATTATTTTAAAATTGATATTTCAGTGTATGTTTTATTTAATAAAGTTTAATTTTAGATAAGTAATACATTTACATAGTTTAAAATTATAAGGAAATAAACCATTATAAATTGAGAAGTTTCACATCCTGATGTAACCTTGTCTACTCCTTTACATAGAGCACTATTTCTTACATGTCCTTCCAGGTTTATTGATACAAATATCAACAAAGGCAAATATATAATTATTTTGGACTCATTTCTTACACCAAGTAATATATTTTCTTATTTCTTCAAACCTGACAGCACACAATATAATGCACAACATTTTTATGTATCACCAAGAAAGAAAAATGCTGGCAGTTAGACTGGGACATGGCATTGATTATAAAGTACATTGCAATGTCAGAAATATTAAAATGTGAAATATTCACATCTTAGAATGAAGATGGTATGAATCCTCTGCTACACATAACTTTTATCATTTGATAATATAACCTGAATATCTTTGCATTGCAGACCTTCTTCATTCCTTTTTTTACAGGTACATTGTATTTTATAGAATGGCTGTACCTTAGTTAGCTTGGGCTTCCCTTGTGGCTCAGCTGGTAAAGAATCCACCTGCAATGTGGGAGACCTGGGTTTGATCCCTGGGTTGGGAAGATCCCCTGGAGAAGGGAAAAGCTACCCACTCCAGTTTTCTGGCCTGGAGAATTCCATGGACTCTCTATAGTCCATGGGGTCACAAACAATCGGACACAACCAAGTCGCTTTCACTTTAGTTTGCTTAGACCCTATAAATGACACTTGCTAGTTTTTAGTTTTTGAAACTTTGTATATAGATGATTTTTTATGTGTTACAGATATAACTACAGTATAAATTCTAAATGGGGTTACTGGCTTAATAGTAATGACATTTGTAATTTTATAGCTTTTAACAGAAGTATAGTTTCATCACTATGTTTCTCCAGCAGCTGCATGAAGAGTATGTTGTCAAGCTTTGGATTTTTGCCAATCAAGGAATGGTATTTCAAAGTGGTTCTAATTTGTATTTTTTGAATAAGAGTAAGGTCAAGAGCAGTTGACTATGTTTAAGGGTCATTTGTTTTTCTTTTCCTGCATTCTTTATGTTCTTTGTCCACTCTTCTATGAGATTGTTGGTTTTTTCATCTTTTTTTCTGGACACTCTTTATACTTAAGGAGATTAACCTTTTTTCCTCTGGTATGAGTTGTAAGTATGTCTCTCAGCTTTCTATTGATTCTTCACCTATTTTTCTTTTAACATAGAGTTGTTGTTTATATGTTTAATATAGTCAAATCTCTCAAAATTCTCTTTTCTGATTTCTGGAATTTGAACCAGAGTTAGAAAGATTTCCCTCTCTAAGATTATAAGATTTCCCATGTTTTTATCTGGAAATAGAGCTTCAGTTTTTACATTTTGTGTAGACTTTTACTTTGCTGACCTCCAATGGTCCATATATCCAGATGTTTACACCCTATATATAGTACACCCTTTCTATACTGACTCTCCAATTTGACTCTCTTTATTTTGTCTGATCAAACACAATAGGTGTGATGCTTTGCTAGTTTGAGGTCCAGTCCTTCATTAAGCTGGCAGTTCTTCTTCCATCTTAGAAACTTACTAATGAAACACTCCTTTGGAACCCAGCTGTCGTATATTAAGGCAGCCCCAGCTAAGAGGCCCATATCAGAGAGGACCAGCATCACCAGACAGCGGCTTCACTGAGTGTCCGGTCATCTCCAGATGAGGCAGAATATTCAGGTGCACTAGACCCTTCAGCCCAGGTTAGCTCTCACTTGAGCCTCTGGCTGATTGCAGACGTCCCAGACACAGCCAGCTTCAGGTGGGGCAGAACATTCCGGATAACCCACCGGATTGTGAGAAATAATGCTTTTTTGCTTTAAGCCGCTCAATTGTTACATACCACCTCCAAACTTAGTGCTCAAAATAAGAAAAATCATTTGTTTGCTTAGCATTTAGTCAGGACTCAGCACACGTGGCCTGTCTCTTCACGAGATGGCATCAGCTCTGGCAGCTCCACTGGGACTGGAGGATCTTTGTCAGTGAAGAGCTGGCCATTGGCTTAGAGCTCAGTGGAGTTGTTGGCTAAGGGCTCCTTTTCCTGCAGGTGAGTCTGTCCATGTGACTGCTGGCTTTTCTGATAGCATGGTAGCTGAGTTTTGAGAGGAAGTGGCAGCTGCAGTTACAGGCTTGGCCTGTAATTTTCTCAGTGTCACCTCCGCTGAACTGTGCAGGCAGGAGGAGTCACAGGACTAGCTCAGATTCCAAGGTATGGAGGAGTAGATTGTCTTCTTCATGGGATAAGTGTTGAAAATTATTTTTAATATACCATACATTTAAATATTTGATCCAATTTTATCTTTTACTAGATGGCTCTTAGGTTATTCAAAACTGTGTGTGGATAAATTCCTTTCTTTTAATATTTCGAGATGCTTTTATTGCTACATTATAAATTCCAATGGTTTCTGTGCTGTTTGCTTCCATCCACCATCACCATGCTGAGGCCTTAGACTGCGGTTTCTCTCTGGTAGGCTAGTTGCCTCTCATTCTTTTGCTTTCGTAATTTTATTGTGTATTCTTACATAATTGGTTTTATAAATATATTTTATAGTCAGTTTGTCAAGACTACTGGTATTCTTACTGAGATTGAATTAAAATTATAAATTTACGTATTTTTTTGAGTCTTCCTGTTCTACTTTTGTGTCCTTAAGGGCTTTCTTCAAGTAGATTTTACATATTTTAAGTTTATAAACACAGACATACATAGATATGTGCAAATATAAATACTATAAATTCATATTTATTAATGTAACATCTTTATGCCGTATTGAATTTTCTGATCATCGGTAATAGTTTTTTGGTCCAGGCTTATGGGTTCCCATCACATCAGCTGAAAACAGGTTTATTTTTCCCTTTCTAACATTTGCACCTTAGATTTATTTCTTTTGTCTAATTATTCTGGCTGATGTCTAGAGTACAGTGTTATTAGTGATGGTGGTGATGGTGGATGTCCTTGTCTTGTTCCTGACTTTGATGGAAACCTCTTCAATGATTTTGCATTAAGTAAGATGTTTTGCAGCTTGGGGCTGATTGATTAATCTATATATCCATGAAATTATATGAAATTATAATTCTATTTTATTGAGTATTTTTCTTAAGAATTTGTGTTGAATTTGTATTGTGAAATAAAATAGCTTCTGCCATATCAATAAACAAGGATCTAACAGCCATCAGGGACTTCAGGCCTCCAAATGTGATTGACGGCTCCCAAAAGGGAACCCATTGCCTGTAATCCAGCAGATGCCCCCACCCCCTAAAGTAATTGCTGATGAGCTGGGGGGCGGGGCGATGTGAGAAATCAAAAGGACAGGATGCTGGCCACAGATAGCTGAGATGCATATGAAAGAAATGGCTTTAATCCAAGACTCCTGCATCTTCCCACAAATAGAAGAGCACTAAATTCCTTAACTTGATATCTGGTTTTCCTTACTTAGCAAGAATCTTCCATGTTCAGACTGCCTGCCCAAACTTGTATATAGTCTGATTCCTTCTTCTGCCTCCTAGGGGCAGTCTCTCAGGGCTGCGTGAAATGCTGTCTCGTGGGCTCAGAGTCCTAACATTCCCACCAAATAAAATAACTTTGTACTTTCAGGTTGTGAACAAATTTTCTTAGTCAACGGTATCCAATGTCTTTAAGATGTGTGTAAATACTACATTTTGGCAAAGAAGGAGAAATTGGAGCCTTCACACATTGTTGATGGGAATTTAAAGTGGTACAACTATTTTGGAAAGCAGTTGTAAGTTTCCAGAATGTTAAACCTAGAATTACTGTATGACTCAGAAATTCTACTCCTCGTTATCTGCCCAAGAGAAATGAAAAAAAAAAAAAAAAAAAAAGGTCCACACAAAGATGTGTATGTGAATTTTCATAGCAGCCAGAAAAGTCAAAACAAATTTAATTAATTATCTACTAGTCAAAGAGGAAACAAAATAAAAATGAATCCTACATGGTATATATATTATATGCTTCAGACACAAAATAAATATTGTATGCTTACGTTTACATGAAATGTGCAGAAAAGGCAAATATGTAGAGATTCCCTAGAGCTAATGTGAGAATGAAGAATGACTGGAAATGGGGAAGAGGTTGCTTTTTGGGTGATGGAAATGTTCTTATAATTATATATTGTGGAGATGGTTTTCACAAATCCCTAAATATATTAAAATTCATTGGATTATGCATTATGGTGAATTTTATGGTATGTATATTATATTGCAGTAAAATTGTAAAAAGAAAATCAGAAAGCTCTAGGTACCAAGTGGAAAATTGATTATAGGATAATAAAAGCAAAAGTAGGGAGACTAATTTATATTCCATGTAAGACTAGCTTATATTCCATGTAAGAGATGTTAGTGGTTTGGACCAAGTAGGTGGTAGTAGTCATGGAGAGACAGGTAAATTAAGGATTTGTTTTAGAGGAGGAGTGTATAGTTCTTGCTGAGAGATTGAATGTAATGGGTGAGGGAGAGAGAAAGTCTGAATATCACTATACCACTAACAGTTTTATCTTCAATGACTAAATATTAGGTTTTACCATAACCTGAAATGATAAGAACTAGGATAGAAAAAATGCAGGCAGGGTAGTTAGGCAGCAATCAAAATGTTATTTAGATTTGTTAAGTTATAGGTGCCTCATAGGTGTGAAATGGATGTACACTTTGTTTTAAAAATACTGATCATCCATTGTGAGTTGAAAGATGAAGTGAAAAGATACTTCTCTCTCTGACTATAGAAGTTACAACAAGCAGGAAAAATTTGGAAACAGAATTGAATAAATCATTTAAAGCAGTATAGTCTTTGGAAAAAAAATGGTTATCTCAGTTATTCCTTATGGAATCATGCCATTTCTCCTACTTTGTATAAGAATCAAGCTAACTAGAGCAAAATATCCATATCTGCATATGGATATATGAACCATTAGCATGCATATTTTCATTTTCAAAAAAGATGCCTGTAGTTTTTAGTATTATTCCATTGAAACACGTTCTTTCAAATTATTTTTCCTGTTTCTATGTACTTAAAAGATCGTAACGGGTATATCATTAACTATCTTGAGTTCTTTAATGACAAACCCACCTTCTCAACCTTTTATAATTTTTCTGCAACCTATGTGGAGCATCTGGCCGATATTCCTTCCTAAATGCAGTCTACCATTTTCTTTTATCCTAATCACATTTAAACTCTCTGTTCCTCAGGTGCCAGAGGTTTTTTAGCTGATTTCCATATGCAGGTTTCCAGTATCCCCAGAAATCCCCTAGTCACTGCTAGCATGAAAGCCAGTTAGAGTTTGCTCAATTCTGTTCTTGACTATTGCTATTTCTACTTCATAACAGGATGCTAGGACAAAAATTCCCCAATTCTTTCTATGCAGATTCATTTCAAACATAGCCTACCTCTTTGTGTACACTTAGATATATTTCCTAATTAAACAAAATTGCTTAAAAACAGTTATAAACTATTTTGAAATGGCTGTAAGTTGTGGAAAATTATTGGCATAGTATTTCAAAATAGTATACAGTACTTTAGGTTTGGCTCTTAATTAAAAAAACATAATTCAGTGTAACATACAGGTAACACTTCATTTTTGCCTAGCTAAAAATTTTATGATATTTTGATTCCACTTGTTTGACTTAGATGAATATGCTAGATTTCTAATTTAAAAAATTAGATATGTAACAGCAACAAAAGTTTAGTGTATGCACAGGAAGCTATAGTCAGTATCTTGTAATAACTTGTAATGGAAAATAATTTCAAAAATAATATATATGTATATGTATAACTGAATCATAAGAAAAAATTCTACTTTTTGAAGTTTAGTCATGTTTATCTTTTTGCCAGTTTTTCTAAGTGTCCTATGGATATCTAATAACAATGTATGAGTTATAAAATTTTAAATATATTTGTGTTGGGTATAAGATTAATATAAATTAATACAAAAACAAATATTATATTTACATTATTAATGACATCATTCAAGATGCTCCTATCCTTATTTTTTTGCACTTGATAAAATATTCTCAGAGAAATGTTAACATGTCTCACTATGATTATATATTTTTTTCTTTTCCCCTCTATTTCTTCTGATTTTTGCTTTATGTATCTTTGTTTCCTTATTGTTACACATCTAATGGTTTATGATGCCTATCTCCTTTGTGAATTGTACCTTTTATCATTAAAAATATTCATCTTTGAACCATTTAAAAATAAATAAATAAAAATAGAATTGTAATAAACATTGCTAGTTTTTCCTTGAACGTGTTAAACTCATTGTTTTAATGGAAAGTCTTTAAATACTCTTTTATCTCCAGAATTTATAAACTGCACTATTTTAGAGCATCAGATTTTGGAAAGTGATTTAGGTAGAGCATATAATACATATTCATCTTTTTCTACTTAATGTTGAGCTTAGAAATTGTATGTTGTTAATGGGCCATCCACTTTCAAGTCATTTTGTTTGCTAAGCTAGAACTGAGATCTGAGCAATTATGTGTGTAGTAAAACCTTTAAAACAGAAATGCAGTGCATTAAAGAAAGCTCATGTTCATTTTTAGTGAAGCAGAGAATGGTGTCAGAATTCTGCACTAACTAGGATCAAGTTGAGAAGCAAACTCTGTGAACATTATTGCATTTATTTTTCTCTGAATGTCTGAAGGTTTAATGTTGTTGACATCTGGAGTGTTTTTCAACATTTTTATAATGTGTTTTTACTCTCTTTTCATTGTTGATCACATAGC
Organism: Bubalus kerabau; assembly: GCF_029407905.1. Classification (NCBI taxonomy): domain Eukaryota; kingdom Metazoa; phylum Chordata; class Mammalia; order Artiodactyla; family Bovidae; genus Bubalus; species Bubalus kerabau. The sequence goes on from NC_073645.1 coordinate 38,201,009, forward strand.
CATTTCCATTCCTGCTGGTGTTTTCCAAGTGTTAGAGAGACCTTTTTCCTTTCTTCATGTTAACAACATCTACTTGCCACAGCTATATTTTGCAAACATCCTAGATGTAGAATTCAGGCACACTTAAAACAACTATAGGCGATTTCTTTACAATTGTAGCATTTCTTTCCATGTTGAAAATTTTTACAGATGACTACAACATTAATATCGAGTACTAAAGAAGTTACGACTTGATGCTTCCACCTGACAATAAATTGAACAGTAGAGAAATGGCAAGCAAAATAAGAAATATAAGGGAGGTACATATGTCTATGAATTATGATGGCGGATACTGGGAAAAATGAATATTTTTTTAGGATAAAATTATGCCATGACTATAACATAATACATTACAATGACTTTAAAGATTATTATCATGCTGCTGCTGCTGCATCACTTTAGTTGTGTCCAACTCTGTGTGACCCCAGAGATGGCAGCCCACCAGGGTCCCCCGTCCCTGGGATTCTCCAGGCAAGAACACTGGAGTGGGTTGCCATTTCCTTCTCCAATGCATGAAAGTGAAAAGTGAAAGTGAATTCGCTCAGTCGTGTCTGACTCTTAGCGACCCCATGGACTGCAGCCTACCAGGCTCCTCCGCCCATGGGATTTTCCAGGCAAGAGTACTGGAGTGGGGTGCCACTGCCTTCTCCATTAAAGGTTATTAGCATACTTACAATCTATAGAGCATAAGGTAAATTTTGTCAATAATGTCAAGGAAATGCTTGCCGTGGTTATTACTTATGTGAAGCTTGAGGAGTATTTTAATGATCTATTTAAAACTCAAGTACCCTTTGAGCATTTATCTTGGGCAAAAAGTTATCTTTCAAAAGAAAAAAAAAAAAAACTCAAAAGAGCCCCCTAGATCAGTATGAGGATTATCATATTTACTCACAGACTTTTATAATTATTTTTGCTTTGTCACTGGATTGTCATTTACTTAATGAACAGAACACATTGTATTGTCACAGGGACTGTGTTTTACTATCTGGCCCTTTGACAGTAATTGTGTAAGAGCTCTGGACCTCACACAGATACTCTCAAATTCTCACTGTATAAAGACGACTTTCAAAGGCTTTCAAAAAGACAAAGGAAGTTTACTTCTCTTTCCTTATTTGAGTGTTTAGGATAAAATATTTCCTGGGCCTAGACCATCTATACCCAGTTGTGGCTATCTTTTTGGCAATAAGTTTTGACAGAGATTTAACATCTGTTATCAATTTTGGTTTTAACTTTGAGTGACATTGTTTAGTATTAAATTTGTTTATGTAACGCCTAATTTTTTCCCAAAGTCTTTTGAATCCAAAATGTCAGAACGTTTATTGATGAGACATGAGGCTGTTAACCTTCCAATAGAAAGGTTAGGTGTCCGTGGCCAGTAATAGTCTTATCAGACAACTCCATTTGGCAACAGGCCATCTCCTTTGCTGCTGTTCATCATTTTCCGTGTGAGACTAAATTATAGCCAACATAGCTTTGTGTTGGTTCTCTGTTAAAAAAAAAAAATCCTCTAATATAGCAGCTTACTCCAATAATGTGAAATTCACAGTATAGAATACATTGTAGCAAAATAAATGAATTCATTGTTGTGTTACTTAAATCAGAAACATGGACTTTCGTAGCCGTAAGAATAAATAGATCTGAATTGTAAAGAGTCTGATTGTTAAATAACTGGAGTCATTTTCTGTCATAGGCCACAAAACTTTAAAAGGTCTAAGTGCTTCTTTTAGATAGAAATGCGGAAACTGATTTTACATGAATGCATGTTCTAACAAGATTAGTAGGCTTATTCTGGCCTCTAAATTATTCTTTGTTCATCATGAGGAAAAAGGCTTGTAACTACTTCAGTGGCATCCTATTTTCGTTATGATCATAAGTAACTTAAGTTATGTTATTTGCCTTAGCACTTTCCTGAAAGTATATGCATTTGATAAAATGTATATATTAACCTTTAATTTCCTAATTATTGTTTTTGGGTAGATATTTAATATTTTTTATTTGTGTTTTCCATTATTTGTGATAAATACATTGCTTGCCCCGTAAGTAAGTAAATATAAAAAGAAAATATACTCCTTTCGTGTCATGGGGAAAGGAGAGGAGAGATATTTGTAAACAATAGTGAAATCTACTACAGTCCATTTTCTCACACATAAGACCTTCCCTTCCATTTATATAAAGTGTGCACTCATTGCCCAGCTCCCTCATCCAGGAGGAAGCTCAGATGTCTCATCTAATGGTTTAAAAACCCTGAGGTAAAAATATAAGGTGTCTAGCGCCATCTCCCTCCACATTCAACACTCAGTGGTGAAACAAGACAGGATGACCATAACAGACACTTCCATTGGAAAGGGAAGAATGGAAGGCATACGGCACACAGCATTTCTGCACTCCTGCAAGTCATATGTTCTCGTCTTCTTCACTATGAGTCAGAACTCTTTGCTTAGGCTTTTTGGTAGCAACTCGTTAGTCTGTTGCTCATGGGTCTTGATTCTGCCCTCTGGGAAATCCCTCTATTACCATGATCTTGCTTGGTTATGTATGAAGAGGGCGTTGCAGAATCTATCATCTTTGGAGTTTGAGTGTTGAGTCTAAAACCATGATGGGTTTGGTACAGATACACATGTATACAAACATACATAGTTATTAACAATATGCATATATGCATACACACATACATATATATGTATATATATGCATGTGTATACACAGGCCTTGCACACACACACACATAACATGCACATTATATTGACAGAGTTTGAAAACTCTGGTTCAGAGACACACTGTTTGCCCATACTGTACCTTGTTTCGCTTCCCTGTGCCTCGTTTTCCTGCAGGGTGACCCCCAAAGAACCAGATTTATTCTGCACATGCAGTGAGGTTTGTACCACAGGAGAAATTATGAATCTTGAAGTTTCTATAAGGTAGCTGGTACTTGTGCCTCTCCCTTCCAGATCTGGATATGGAGAGAGGGACCTTTGGTCTGGAATGTGAACAGATATTTCTGGGGGAGATGCTCCTTAATCTTCTGGGAAGTCCTCATCTTTACCTTCTAAGATTTGTTTGCTCTTTCATTATACTTTAATGTAATTTGCCAGTAATATTTTTTTCATAAAGTCTCTCTTTTTTTTTTTTTAATTTGGCTGCGCTGGATCTTAGTTACAGGGCACGCGATCTCCGATCTTTGTTACAGCATGCCAGATCTTTTAGTTGCAGCATGTGGGATCTAGTTCCCTAACCAGGGATTGAACCCCAGACTCCTGCATTGGGAGCACAGAGTCTTAGCCACTGGACCACCAGGGAAGTCCACATAAAGTTTTGAATGTGCTTGGAAAATATCCATCACATTCAGACATTTTCTACCTGAATATTTGTGATTTCAAAGATGGTCCTTTTAAAAATAACTACTTTCTTTAATGGAGAAGGCAATGGCACCCCACTCCAGTACTCTTGCCTGGAAAATCCCATGGATGGAGGAGCCTGGTAGGCTTCAGTCCATGGGGTCGCAAAGAGTCAGACACGACTGAGCGACTTCCCTTTCACTTTTCACTTTCATACATTGGAGAAGGAAATGGCAACCCACTCCAGTGTTCTTGCCTGGAGAATCCCAGGGATGGCAGAGCCTGGTGGGCTGCCGTCTGTGGGGTCACACAGAGTCGGACACGACTGAAGTGACTTAGCAGCACTTTCTTTAAATATAATTTGTACACATACAATTCACTGATTGAAAGTGTACCCTTCAGTGGTTTTTATGTTTTCACAAAATTGTATAACTGTTGTCACAATTTTGGAATATTTTTATCACTCATAAGAAACCTGTCCATTGAAAGGCACTCTCCCATTTTCTCCCACCTCCTTCTCCCACCAAGCCCTTGGCAGTCATCTGTATTTTCTGTCCCTGTGGATTTACTTATTCTGGACAGTTCTGTAAATGAAATCATGTTGTACCAAATCAGTCCTGTTGTCTTTCACTTAGCGTTGTCTTTTTGACGTTCATCCGTGATGTATCGTGTATCAGTACTTCATTCCTGTTTGTTGTTGAAGAATATTAAATGTAGTGTTTTATTTTTCCAGCAGTCATTGTCTCTTTTCATCTAGGATGGTGGCATTTTTGACAGTACGAAGCCCTGGAAAACGTAGTTGTTTTCGTTGTTGTTACTCTCTGTTTGATTGCAGTCAGCAACCTGTGCCTACTCACAGTTCTTTACAGGAAATGCTGGTATCTGACTGATCACTCTCTCCCCTTTAACTAGTTATAGGTACTTTGAGCTTATCAGGCATTTTGGTATATATATTTTTTTACTTGTGTTCCCTGAGACATTTTGTTCAACTTAATAGATTGACTGGGGATCGACTTAATCTAACCACAGACTTCAACAAAAGGCATACATGTCATGGAATTTCTGACCTGTCTGTTTTCAGTTTCATCTCTTCCTGAACAGGGTGACAGTGCTTTTCTGAGATTGTTTCCTTAATGGATTAGCTCATTATTTTTAGCAGTAATAGCTAATTCACATCGTGATAATTGTTCTTTGAGAACTTATTTATTGTCTACAATCATATGTTGATTATATATGAAATGATTTGTTATACTTTAAAGTGTTACAGATTTACCAACTCTTTTGTCACTTTATAACAAGGGTTGCCTTTATCCAGCCTGCACGTATACTGTCCTGTCTATCTCCTGGTTTTGAAGCCAATGCTGTGTACTTTAGTTTAATGTAACAACCCAAGTTTTAGGTACCTTTTTTTTTTCCTGTGTTTTTGTTTTTTTATAATCAGCATTTTTTGTAGTAACCCCTAAATCGTAGTAGGTAATGAAATTGTTCCTACCATATGATGGTGGGGACAGTTAACGGTGGCTCTCCTCCAGGCAGCAGATTGACTGTGAGTCTGTTCCATGTTCTTCTTATCCTAAGACTTTAATTGCATCAGCAACACCAATCTGAGAAGACATGCTGTTCTTATGGCAGAGACCAGTAGTAACAGAGCTGTCAAGCCAAATGGTGTAATTGCATTTAAAGCTCTTTTAGAACATGGCATATATCATGTCTGCGCACATTTCATTGACCAAAGCAAAGAACATGATCAAGTCCAAAATCAATAGGTTGGGAAGAATCCTTGCAGGACACATGAAGAAAAATGGGTGGCAAGAGGAGTATTTGTGACATCTTCTGTGAAAAGAAAGGAAATATGTGACTTTTTTCTTTGTGTCAGTGAGCAACTCCCAGTTTGTAAGAAAATGAAAGAAGTGATTAGTATCTAAATAGTTTGTTCCCTGTTTCAGAATATTTTATGTGGTTTATTGTTGTATTTGAGAGTCTTACAAGAAAAAGAATTCCATTTCTATCATGGAAATAAAGTTTTATTTCAAATAGGAGCTTATATTTTTATGATGCAACACTGAATATTGATTATGAGAGTCTGGAAAAGCAGGATTTTTGAAATCAAACACAGAGTGATTCTGTTTCATAGTTCGCCTGAGTCTTATTAAACATTAACTCTTTTGCCATTTTAGAATATTTCAAATGCCTGAATGTGCACCAGTCTGTAAATTTCATTGATCAAAGAGTTTGGTTTGGGGACACATAATTGATCTGAATTCCATTTTTATTCCACAGTTTATCAGCAAATCAAGTGACAGATTTCTAGCAGGTTTATTTTAGTAATACATCTCTAACTAGCAAACCATGTATCAGTGTTCTAATTTTTAAAGTTTTCTTTCATCAGTTCAGTTCAGTTCGGTTTAATTACTCCGCCATGTATGACCCTTTGTGACCCCATGGACTTTAGCACACAAGGCTACCCTGTCCGTCACCAACTCCCAGAGCTTGCTCAGATTCACATCCATGGAGTCGGTGATGCCATCTAATCATCTCATCCTCTGTATGCCCTTCTTCTGCCTTCAGTCTTTCCCAGCATCAGAGTCTTTTCCAGTGAGTCAGTTCTTCGCATCAGGTGGCCAAAGTATTGGTGCTTCAGTTTCAGCATCAGTCCTTCCAATGAATATTTAATACTGATTTCCTATTGGAGTGACTGGTTTGATCTCCTTGCAGCCCAAGGGACTCTCAAGAGTCTTCTCCAACACCACAGTTCAAAAGCATCAATTCCTCAGTGCTCAGCCTTCTTTATAGTCCAATTCTCACATCTATACATGACTACTGGGAAAACCATAGCTTTGACTATATAGGCCTTTTTTGGCAAAGTGATGTCTCTGCTTTTTAATATGTTGTCTAGGTTTGTCATAGCTTTTTTTCTAAGGAGCAAGCGTCTTTTAATTTGATGGCTGCAGTCATCATTTGCAGTGATTCTGGAGCCCAAGAAAATAAAGTCTGTCACTGTTTCCATTGTTTCCCCATCTATTTCCCATGAAGTGATGGGACCAGATGCCATGATCTTAGTTTTTGAATAATGAGTTTTAGGCCAACTTTTTCACTCTCGTCTTTCACTTTCATTGAGAGGCTCTTTAGTTCTTTGCTTTCTGCCATAAAGGTGGTGTCATCTGCATGTCTGAGGTGACTGATATTTCTCCCGGCAATCTTGATTCCAGCTTGTGCTTCATCCAGCCCAACATTTCACATGATGTAGTCTGCATAGATGTTAAATAAGCAGGGTGACAATATACAGCCTTGACGTATTCCTTTCCCAATTAAGAACCAGTCTGTTGTTCCATGTCCGGTTCTAACTGTTGCTTCTTGACCTGCATGCAGATTTCTCAAGAGGCAAGTAAGGCGTTCTGGTACTCCTATCTAGTAAAGGATTTTCCACAGTTTGTTGTGATCCACACAGTCAAAGGCTTTAGCATATTTAATGAAACATAAGTATGTGTTTTTCTGGAATTCTTTTGATTTTTCTATGATCCAGCATATGTTAACAATTTGATCTCTGGTTCCTCTGACTTTTCTAAATCCAGTTTAAACATCTGGAAGTTCTCAGTTCATGTACTGTTGAAGCCTAGCTTGCAGAATTTTGAGCATGACTTTGCTAGCCTGAGAGATGAGTGCAATTGTGAGGTAGTTTGGACATTCTTTGGCATTGCCTTTCTTTGGGACTAGAATGAAAACTGAGCTTTTCTAGTCCTGTGGTCTCTGCTGAGTTTTCCAAATTTGCTGGCATATTGAGCTTAGCACTTTCACAGCATCATCTTTTAGAATTTGAAATAGCTTGACTGGACTTCCATCACCTCCATTAGCTTTGTTTAAAGTGATGCTTCCTAAGGTCCACTTAACTTTGCACTACATGATGTCTGACTCTAGGTGAGTTACCACACTGTCATGATTATCTGGGTCATTAAGATTTTTTTTTTGTACAGTTCTTCTGTGTTTTCTTTTTTATTGAAAACTAATATATCATTAAAGTGATATTTGAAAAAACAGAACCAGATCATAATTATTTCATCATTTTGCCACAAATGTCTATTTACATTGGCACCTAATATGGTCTTATGAACATGTATATATGGAAATTTATATTATTTTTAATGAACATCATTTCATAAACATTTCCAACACATCTCTGCTTTAATGACAGAGTTTTAACAATTATATCTAAAATTTACATTGTAAGAAAATTAGTATCAGCTCTTCCTTGTAATAATTCTGAGACAATAGTTAAATAGGTAGTTTGTCTTTTAATATAGATATTTTTGGAATTCTTAGGAGGTCCAGTGGTTAAGACTTTACCTTCCAATGCAGAGAATGTGTAGTTCTCCTGGCTGGGGAGACAGAATCCCACATGCCTCAGGACCAAAGAAACAAAACATAAAGCTGAAGCAATATTGTAACAAATTGTGTAAAGACTTTAAAAATGGTCCAGATCAAAAAATCTTTTAAAAGAATAGGTATTTTGCTCATTACATATTCTCATTGTCTTGTTTTACAACAAAGATTTACTTTTCTTATCTTTTCCCCCACATAGTGTATGATTATTTTGTTCAATATATGCTTGTATATGTGTGTGTGTCTGTGTGTAACCTAAGAAAGATGGATTTTCATACTGCACTATGAGATAAACTCTGAAATGTATAATTTGGTCAGTAAGATTTCAGATATATTTGGTTTTGATCTATTTATATCAACTGTGGGAAGCTCAGGTGGCTCAGTAGTAAAGAATCCACCGGTAATGCAGGAGACATGGTTTGATCCCTGGGTCAGGAAGATCTATTGGAGAAGGAAATGGCAACGTACTCTAGTATTCTTGCCTGGGAAATTTCATGGACAGAGGAGCCTGGCGGGATGCAGTCTGTGGGGTCGCAGAGAGTCAGATATGACTTAGTGAATAAACAACAACAGCAAATCAGCTATAACACAATTCATATTTACTTTTATTGGTTTAGAATGAATCTAACTATACTTTCTTATGACTATAATTTAATGATTCTTCCTAGAAGAGGAAGAAGCATTTAGCCCATCTTTCATATCTGAATGCAATAAATTCCTCAAGATTTGAAATGCTATCTATCTATATATGTAATCATACATGAATTATAGATCATAAGTAAAATGTTGCCTATTTCATATCCCCCTTAAACATCACATATAACTGATTTGCTTTTATTATAAATATATGCTAAGTGTAAGCTGATTTTTAGCTCTTTTCTTGTTTTTTCCTGGGGGAATTTCATTTTGCTTCCACAAACTTTGCTTGAAGACTCTGAAAATTTGACTTTAATGAAGAGTCTTAGGTAGTGTGAATTTGGATGTGTCTCAATTTTCGTTGCCTCACCAGGGACTCTAGGGTAAGAAAGTAATTCTCCAGTAATCTTATTTTCCTGTAATCCTCTATTTCCCCAAAGAGGTCACATGGTGATTGATGGCTCCAAATCACAGTAGATTTCTCAGAATTTGCTTGTCATCCTTCTTGAGCCATCGTCCCTTTTCAAGTCTCTAGTAATGGAAGCTTAGCAATTCTTTCTTTGATTTAAAAAAGAAAAAATCTTTTCATTAATTATTATGTGTAGGACTATACCTGTTGAGGTTTAATCTGTGTGCTGCATATGAATCATTAAATAAATCAGAAATGCATGAAGATAAATTTATTTACCTGAGCATCTTCACAGAATGAGAACTCCTGTGTAACCATCATCCACATATGTTTATATAAAGAATTGCACTACAGAAGGTCTACTTAGCTCCTACCGAAGCACAGTCCTTTTTAAAATAATACTGTTTCAACATCTTAATTACAATCATCTCTGTCCACTTCGGGCATTTGAAAAAACAGTTCCCCTTCCTTCCTTCCTTCACTCCTTTTTTTCTTTTTTTTTTTTTAATTTACAAGAGGTCGAATACAAGACACCCATAAAATCTATCTGATATCATCCATTTCCAAATGGAAAATCTCAAGCATAAATGAAATGTTTTTACTTTGTTTAAATAGAGACCACCATGAAATTTGTAATGATATATTTTATCTAGTAAAAATAGCTATTAAAAGCTGCTGTACCACCTTTTACTTGGTACTTTATTCATTTTTAGATTTAACTTATGTTTGGTTAATATGTTAAGAAAATTATTTAAAAAGAGTGAAGAGCTTTTTTTTTTTTTTTTGAGGAGCTCTATTTTTATGTAAAAACTTTTTTTTCCATTTCTTTGAACATATATATTATATTCCCACTCATTTTATTTAGTGGGCAGAGTTAATTTTTATTTTTCTCAAGATTCAACTGTCACAATATATGATGCATTTGAATCTTTTTAGACATAAAAATGAAATGGGAATCTGAGTTCTTGTTCGCAGAGCTGAAGAATGAATTTCACAAACACACAAGCAAGCGAATAGGATTTATTAAAGAGAAGGAAAGTACAAACCTCTCAGCATAGACTCTGAGAGGGGTTAAACAGTCCCCCAAAGGTTGGGCAGCAGTTTTAATAGTCTGAATATCTACATTTTTGGTTGTCTCCTGTCCTTAAAATGCATCATTTTTAATTATTTTAAAGATCAAGATTCTTAACTTAACATCTTTATGGTTTCTCTTGATCCTCGGATTAAGTCATCACCCTTTTTCATGCTCCCTGGCCAGTCTACAGTGGACCAGATGTATGAGCTAAAGATTAATGATCACCAGTTGTTTTTCCCTCAGGCATATGGAACAGAAGTTAATTACTGCCCTTCCCTGGATCTGAGTGTGATAATTTATCAGACCAAGGAATTAACTTTAGGCCAATGGATGTGTATTGAAAATAAGATCTAGGTCTCAGAGTCTTATACTGATTGCCTAGTAATTTCTACCTTAAAAATAGCAATATGGCTGTTGACATTTTTATATTTATGACTCAGCATTTTATGAATTGTTTTATTATTAACTCAAAATGTTGCAATTTGCTCTCAGTTTGAAAGGTTAGATTTAATTATAATGAAGCATTAAGGATTGATAATTAGAATTTGAAATCAAAAGGTCAGTCTATTTATTGTGAAGCTACTTGAATGAGGTGAGATTTTCACGAGTCTGTCAGTTTCATCTGTCGGTTAGTGATCATGAAAACTCCAGCAGGATTCTGTAGACAGCACTGTCTTCAAGTTCTCCTTCAGTTTTTTTTCTCCCTGTGATCTCGTAATTAGAGAAGTACTATTTGGAATGGTGTTAACAGTTTATGTTGTGCTTGTAATTGGAAATGAGTCACACGAATTACCTGTTTTTCTCATTTGAGTTAATAGGCATAGGCTAGCATTTAAATACATGTTCAAATACTATTTTCAACTCATGGTAAACACATTCATAAATAAACAAAAGGAGTAACAGATCGAAGGTCTTTATACTTTTTTCTAACATTTTATAGTAGAGAAAATGGGCTAATAAAAGGAGTAGAAGGAACATTCATGTTCAGTGAGTATACAGATTTATGTGAATTGGGGAAAAGTGCTAGGATAATACTGCATACCTGTGATTTCATATGTATTGATGTTTACATGATAGTCAATAGGAAGTAATATTTATGCAAAAATTCACTTTGTCAAGCTTTAAATTAGTTTGAAATGATTAATCCATTTATTTTTACGGTTAGTTTAAATATCATTATTCTTAATATGTAATATTAAAAAGACATCTGAGATCATTTCTTTGTCATAAAAACCACATATTGTTATCCTGAAATCAGGTTAAACTTACAAGTTGCCTACCATAACTAACTTGCATTACATTTATTTCTTATTTATTGAATTAGTTAAAAATAAACATGAACAATAAGCTTGAAAAAAAAACCTTTCACTGTAATGTTAATTTCTTTTGGTATTATTACTCACATCTCATATTTCAGCCCTAAATAAATTTAATTTATCTTAAACAGTCTAGTATTTTGATTGTATTTACCTCAAAAGATAGATAAATAAATTATTTTAACAGTAAGACAGTATTTTCCCTGTGTTTGCTGAAAGATTTTTTTCTCAATAGAAAAGATAAAATTAATTTTTAATTTTCATTGTTTTACCAAAATGATTCAAGGCTCATCATTTCAGCTAGTGAATCGTACAAGTTCTAAAACACAAATATTTTCAAAAATAAATCTCAAAACTACTTAAAATAGTAATCTCAGTTCAGTTCAGTTCAGTCACTCAGTTGTGTCTGACTCTTTGCGACCCCATGAACCGCAGCACACCAGGCCTCCCTGTTTATCACCAACTGCCAGAGTTCACACAAACCCAGGTCCATCGAGTCGGTGAGGCCATCCAACCATCTCATCCTCTGTCATCCCTTTCTCCTCCTGCCCTCAATCTTTCCAAGCATCAGGGTCTTTTCCAGTGAGTCAGCTCTTTGCATCAGGTGGCCAAAGTATTGGAGTTTCAGTTTCAACCTCAGTCCTTCCAATGAACACCCAGGACTGATCTCCTTTAGGATGGACTGGTTGGATCTCCTTGCAGTCCAAGGGACTCTTAAGAGTCTTCTCCAGCACCACAGTTCAAAAGCATCAATTCTTTGGCACTCAGCTTTCCTTATAGTCCAACTCTCACATCCATACATGACCACTGGAAAAACCATGGCCTTGACTAGACGGACCTTTATTGACAAACTAATATCTCTGCTTTTTAATATGCTTTCTAGGTTGGTCATAACTTTCTTCCAAGGAGAAAGCGTCTTCTAATTTCATGGCTGCAATCACCATCTGCAGTGATTTTGGAGCCCAAAAAAAGAAAGTCTGACACTGTTTCCACTGTTTTCCAATCTATTTCCCATGAAGTGATGAGACTGGATGTCATGATCTTAGTTTTCTGAAAGTTGAGATTTAAGCCAGCTTTTTCACTCTCCTCTTTTACTTTCATCAAGAAGCTCTATCATTCTTCACTTTCTGCCATAAGGGTGGTGTCATCTGCATATCTGAGGTTATTGATATTTCTCCCGGCAGTCTTGATTCCAGCTTGTGTTTCTTCCAGTCCAGTGTTTCTCATGATGTACTCTGCATATAAGTTAAATAGCAGGGTGACAATATACAGCCTTGACGTACCCCTTTTCCTATCTGGAACCAGTCTGTTGTTCCATGTCCAGTTCTAACTGTGGCTTCCTGACCTGCATACAGGTTTCTAAAGAGCCAGGTCAGGTGGTCTGGTATTCCCATCTCTTTCAGAATTTTCCACAGTTTATTGTGATCCACACAGTCAAAGGCTTTGGCATAGACAATAAAGCAGAAATAGATGTTTTTCTGGAACTCTCTTGCTTTTTCCATGATCCAGCGGATGTTGGCAATTTGATCTCTGGTTCCTCTGCTTTTCGAAAACCAGCTTGAACATCTGGAAGTTCACGGTTCACTTATTGCTGAAGCCTGGCTTGGAGAATTTTGAGCATTACTTTACTAGCGTGTGAGATGAGTGCAATTGTGCGGTAGTTTGAGCATTCTTTAGCATTACCTTTCTTTGGGATTGGAATGAAAACTGACCTTTTCCAGTCCTGTGGCCACTGCTGAGTTTTCCAAATTTGCTGGTGTATTGAGTGCAGCACTTTCACAGCATCTCTTTTATGATTTGAAATAGTTCACCTGAAATTCCATCACCTCCACTAGCTTTGTTCGTAGTGATGCTTCCTAAGGCCCACTTGATTTCACATTCCAGGATGTCTGGCTCTAGGTGAGTGATTATACCATCGTGATTATCTGAGTTGTGAAGATCTTTTTTATACAGTTCTTCTGTGTATTCCTGCCACCTCTTCTTAATATCTTCTGCTTCTGTTAGGTCTCTACCATTTCTGTCCTTTATTGAGCCCATCTTTGCATGAAATGTTCTCTTGGTATCTCTAATTTTCTTGAAGAGATCTCTAGTCTTTCCCATTCTTTTGTTTTCCCTTCTTTGCATTGATTGCTGAGGAAGGCTTTCTTATCTCTCCTTGCCATTCTTTGGAACTCTGCATTCAACTCTGCATCCTTTGCTTTTCACTTCTCTTCTTTTCACAGCTATTTGTAAGGCCTCCTCAGACAGCCATTTTGCTTTTTTGCATTTCTTTTTCATGGGGATGGTCTTGATTCCTGTCTCCTGTACAATGTCACGAACCTCCATCCATAGTTCATCAGGCACTCTATCAGATCTAATATAATAATAAATAAATAAAATAGTAATCTAGTTATAGTTATTGAAAATTTTATAGTCTATTTTGTGTATAAAACCATTGCTACTCTAGCTTTCTCTTGGAGTGGTTGAAAAATAAGGGGACATGAATGCAAAGTAGAATAATATCTTTCCATATATTCAGTCTATTTTATGATAAAATTTTAGAAAAATATTTTCGTTTTACTAAATACTTGCCTACTATATGAATTAAAATAGTAATTATATACAAATATGTTTTAATCATGTTAAAATTTTTATTATAAAGTATTGGATAATATTTTGAAAACATACTCTGAAACATTGATGCAGACACTTTAAACAAAGATATCCTTAACATTTTTGTACAATTTCTATAGTAGCGAGAATTATAGTCATATAACTGAATGTGTTGCCTAGTGGTATATACATTTCTTTAAGCCTACCAACGTTTCTTTTAGTCTAAACAGGATTTTAAAAATTAAAATACCTCACATAAAAATTCAGATTTTCAGCTTCTGTTAAAAATTGTGAGACATAGGAGCAAGAGACTTAATTCAAAATGACAGATTACCTGGGAGTGAATAGTGCCTGCTCCACTTAAACAGGCTGCACGGTATTTTAGTTCACTCCAGGTCTCGCCACTTTCTCTTGCTTTCTGACTTGGAGTTTGAGTCACTCAGTGATGTTACCTGCTTATAGCCACTTCTGATGTTGATCACTCTTAGCATTGATATTTGCTAGCTGTGTTTCTCTGTTTTCTCACTTGTAAAGTAAAATAGTAATGTCTTTCATTTTTGTTCTGCCTCTTTACAACAGGAATGCCCTGCTTTGTTAAAGGTTGAAGTTGAAATATTCATCTGGTGAAAGCAACAGTTAACCTACTGGTTGCATGTGTCAGAGTAATGAGGCTCAGAATTTGCTATTGTTTAGTCACTAAGTTGTGTCTGATTCTTTGCCACCCCAGGGACTATAGCCCACCAGGCTCCTCTGTCCATGTGATTTCCCAGTCAAAAACTGGAGTGGGTTGCCATTTCCTCCTCCAGAGGATCTTCCCAACCCAGGGATTTAACCTATATCTTTTGCTTGACAGGTGGATTCTTTACCACTGAAGTACCTGGAACGCAAGGGTCAACCTTTCCTGACTGTTGCAGGGGCCACGAGGAGAAAAGAAATGGGGAGAAAACAGGCTGAGAACAATTTCAGGCAGTCAGGAATGTCATCTCAGTGGCTGCAACAATATAATTCCATTCAATAAAGCAGCTCTCAGACATTTTGGTCTCAAGACCATTTTTTATGCTTAAAAATTCTTGAAGGCCCCAGAGAGGTTTTATTTATGTGGGATCTAGGTATATATGTTTATCATTTTACAAATTAAAATTGACAAAATTTTAAATGTAACAAAATTTACTTAAGAAACAACCTAAAACGCATACCTGCTATAATAAATAACACATTCTTTAAGAAAAAAGTATTTTTTTAAGAAATCAGTGAGAAGAGTAGCATTGTTTCACTTTTAATGAATCTCTTTAATATCTTGCTCAATAGAAGATAACTGAATTCTCAAACCTATTTCTCACATTTAATGTGTTGAGATATGTTTATTGGGAAGTACAGCAAGACAGTCTGACCACACAGACAGGTAATTGGAAAAAAAAAAAAAGGAGTGTTTTTAAAGTCTTTTCAGATAATGAGAATATTTGTTTTGATACTTCATCGAAACCTGACAAGTAATAATTTCTTAAAGTTAGTTTCAATATGTAATCTGAAAATATAGCAGTATAATTTTTGTACCCATGCATGATTGTATAGCATCATGCACTGGTCACTTGGAGAATACTGATTCATTGAATAATTCAGGTCTTCTAAATATTGCCCTATTTCATATTATAGTAACAAAGTATATCACCATCAAAGAATAAAAATAGTCTAAGTATTGGAAGCTGTCAAAATCACAGTGTATAATATAATTTTTTTTCTTAAGTCTCCTATTTTATCATTGCTGACAACACTGACAGTTATTTTCCTTTGTTAATGTTTGAGAAAATGTCTGCAAAATACCCAGTCTTAATAGCTTTGCCTGTAAGTCGTTCTTCAGGGAGAAATGCATACCATTTCTCTTCAGTCGTGTCCAACTCTTGCAATCCCCTGGACTGTAGCCTGCCAGGCTCCTCTGTCCACAGGAATTCTCCAGCCAAGAATACTTTGAAGTGGGTTGTCATGCCATCCTCCAGGGGGTCTTCCCAACTCAAGGATCAAACTTGCATCGCTTGTGTCTCCTGCAATGGCAGGCAGGTTCTTTACCACTCGGGCCACCTGGGAAGCCCCTCAAGGGTAAATAGTGCTCCACAAAAAAGGCAGCTGGATCAGTGGCAATGCAATCACGCAAGTGCATTTCTGAGACACCTTTCATTATGCAGCAGAAATGCTGTGTGTGTCCTTCCCATTTTATGCACTCAAGAGTTGCGATTTTTTTAAATCAGTAATTTCTACTCATTTATCAAGGAAAACTTTAAGTGAATTTGTTTTTTGTTTGTTTTTGTCATTATTCTACAAGAGCTTGGCAGTGAAATTCCATGATGACTGGGAGGTTGGAGCCACTGTGATTTGTGCTGAAGTCCCAGCAGTTTTGCTCTTGCATTGTCTGTGTAAATGTCCACACAGTGTGAAAGGCAAATGACATCCTAGAGTTCACATCAAAATGTTAGTTGACACCCAGATGCGTTCTGTAGAGCTTCTGCTGCTGCTGCTAAGTTGCTTCAGTCATGTCCGACTCTGTGCAACCCCACAGATGGTAGCCCACCAGGCTCCCCCGTCCCTGGGATTCTCCAGGCAAGAACACTGGAGTGGGTTGCCATTTCCTTCTCCAATGCATGAAAGTGAGAAGTGAAAGTGAAGTCGCTCAATCGTGTCCGACTCTAGCGACCTCATGGACTGCAGCCCACCAGGCTCCACCATCCATGGGATTTTCCAGGCAAGAGTACTGGAGTGGGGTGCCATTGCTTTCTCCTCTGTAGAGCTTCCCAGAATCTATAATTCACACTACTATTGCTCTATATCAATTTGCTAATTTTAAAAAATAAATTTAATTAAAATGAAATTTATATACAATAAAGAGCACCATTTTAGCTGTATACGTTAATGAATTTTGAGAGAAATATGCAGTCATTTATCTACCACTACAGTGAAGATAAATAATATTTTCATAACCTCCAAAGATTCCTTTGTATCTCTTCATAGTCACTCTCCATTTCCATTTCCACTCTAAAGCACCACTGATGTGCTTTCTTTATTTTTTTAAAAATTAATTAATTTATTTATTTTTGGCTGTTCTGGGTGTTAGTTGCTGCCTGGGTTTTTCTTTAGTTGCAGCAAGAAAGGGCTACTCTCTAGTTGCAGCACTTGGGCTGCTCGTTGTGGCGGCTTCTCCTGTTGCGGAGCACAGACTATAGCGTGCTCAGGCTTCAGTAGCTGTGGCACGTGGGCTCAGTGGTTGCAGTTTCCGGGCGATGGAGTGCAAGCTGTTGGTTGTACCACAATGGCTTAGTCGCCCTGCAGCATGTGGGATCTTCCCGAACCAGGGATCTAACCCACGTCTCCTGTTGGGGCACCGGATTCTTTACCACTGAGTCACCAGGGAGGCTCATGAAGTGCTTTCTATCACTGTAGATTTTATTTCTCTTTCCTAGAGTTTCAATAAATCCATATACTGTATCTAGGGCTTCTTTCACCCAGCATAATAGTCTTGAGATATATAAGTATTTCTGTGTCTGACACCAGTTCAGTTCTTTGGCGATTAGCCTTTTTATGATGTGAGCATTGGACCATAAGGAAGACTGAACACTGAAGAATTGATGCTTTTGAACTGTGGTGCTAGAAAAGACTCATGAGAGTCCCTTGGACAGCAAGGAGATCAAACCAGTCAGTCCTAAAGGAAATCAACCCTGAATATTCATTGGAAGGACTGATGCTGAAGCTGAAGCTCCAGTTCTTTGGCCACCTGATGCGAAAAGTCAACTCTTTGGAAAAGACCCTGATGATAGGAAAGATTGAAGGCAAAAGCAGAAGAGGTAGACAGAGAATGAGATGGTTGGATGGCCTCACTGACTCGATGGACGTGAGTTTGAGCAAACTCTGGGAGATAGTTAAGGATAGAGAAGCCTGGCTTGCTGCAGCCCATGGGGTGGCAAAGAGTTAGACAAAGCTTGACAACTGGAACAACAACCAGTTCAATAATTTCTATTGCTCAGTTGTTTTTCAAAACTGTTGCAAATATTTGTTTATAATTTTTTTAGTGGACATTTGCTTTTATTTCTCTTGTGTAAATGCTGAGGAGTAAAATATTTTGATATTACTCTAAAAGTCCATTTTAACTTTATCAGAAAATGTCAAACTCTCTTCCAAAATGGTTGAACAATTTTATGTTCCACCAACAATATATGAGAATTCCAGTTGTTCCACATGTAGTACTGTCAGTCTTTTTAATTTTAGTCATTCTAGTGATTTTATAGTGGTTTAAATTTTCATTTTTGTTGCTAATGATATTGAAGGTCTTCTTATGTGTCTATTTACCAATGGCATATCTTTTTGGCTAAGTATGTCTTTAATCTTCTTATTATATTATTTTTTAATCTTATTGAAATGGAAGAGCTCTTAATATATCCTGGGCAAGTCTGTATTAGGTTTATGCAATTCACATCATTTGTTCCAAACCTAAAAGCTTGCTTTTTTATTTTCTTAGTGTCTTTCAAATATGTACAGTTTTTAATTTTGATGAATTTTATAATTTTTGTCTTTTATTACTTCTGCTTTTTGTGTGAACATTTAAGAATATTTTGTTTATTTAAAAGTCACAAAAATGTATCTTCTGTGGTTTTTTTCTAGTTTATGGTTTTAGCTTTTATGTTTGACCGTGATCAGTTCAGGCTAATTTTGGAATATGGTTTGACTATGCAACGAGGAAAAAGGAAAGATGTTTTTAAAGGGCTGAAATTGCACAACCTCTGGTGAAGAAGATTAAGTCTACTGTAGTCTTAGTTCATCTAGGCATAATATGTCATTTTTGGGGGGGTTCTGTGTTGGGTCTATATTTATTCACTGATTTATTTGTCTCTCCTTGTGCTCAGTTTCCTGCTTCTTGGCATGTCTAGTAAGTTTGTATTGGGTTCAAGACATAATATATTTTACGTTTTTGACTATCTGGGTTTTTTTTAATAAACATTTTTAAAATAAATATTTACTAAGTGAATTTTATTTTGGCAGGCAGTATAAGTAAATTATACTTGAACTTAATTCTTTTGAGGACTATTTTGAGCTTTATTAGAGCAATCCAGACTATCCTTTTCTCTAAGATTGAAACCACTAAGGTACAGGCTTTCTGTGTTCTCTACTGAGTACTTATAATGACTAACAAAGACTCAACAACCTGGCTGATGGGAGCTCAAGTGTCTTCCAGCCATTTCTGAGCTCAGAAAACTATGAAACTCACCATTCTTTGGTCATTCTTTGCCTTGCCTTATTCCTTTGAGGAAACAGTGGAAATTTAAATATATTTGAAGTTCTTTTTCTGCAGGTACCCCTCCTCTCCAGGATGGAGCCCTATAGCTGGCCACTACCTCAGCCTCCCTGAACTTAGGTTTTTTAACTCAAGTCACCTCTCCTTTTGGATGTACTTCCTGCTCTCCAGGCTGTGATATCCTACCAGAAAACCAGGACAATTGTTAGCTCACTTGATTTGTTTCTCTTCTCAGGAATTGCAGTGCTATTCTGCCTGTTGTCCAATATCTAGAAGCAATTCTACACTCTGTCCACTTTTCTAATTGTTTCTGACAGGAGGATAAATCTAATCTCTGTAACTCAATCATATAGCCAGATGTGGGCATCTTAATTTGCTTTTTAATTAAAAAAATGTATTTCCAATTAGGTTTCTAAAATTGGTATCTAAAATACATATTATCAAAGATTTTTCTCTTAAATTGTGACCTCTGTGCAGAAAGACTCTTATATTTACTCTTTTGGTATTAGTTCATTTATGACAATTATTTCCTTATAATGCCTTGGATCGCAGAGTTTTTTTTCATTATTTCCTTATAATGCCTTGGATCGCAAGATCGTTCGATGTTGCTCTTATTGTGTTCACCAGGAAAAATAACTCTGAATGCTGGAAGTACAATAGGATTGTTAGTTTCCTTCGTTTGAAGGTAGTAATTTGCCTGGCTTACTTGCAAATAATATGCTAGATCCTGATGATGAATTAAACTTACCTCTAGAGGAATGTGCAAACATAATTGCTAATAAGAGAATGTCCAGTAGCTACACTTAGCATGCATGCATATTTAAGTGTGTCTGTATGTATATGTTGGAGAAGGCAATGGTACCCCACTCCAGTACTCTGGCCTGGAAAATCCCATGGACGGAGGAGCCTGGAGGGCTGCAGTCCATGAGGTCGCTAGAGTCGGACACAATTGAGCAACTTCACTTTCACTTTTCACTTTCATGCATTGGAGAAGGAAATGGCAACCCACTCCAATGTTCTTGCCTGGAGAATCCCAGGGACGGGGGAGCCTGGTGGGCTGCCATCTATGGGGTCGCACAGAGTCGGACACGACTGAAGCGACTTAGCAGCAGCAGCAGCAGCAGCAGCAGTATGTATATGTATATATGAAGAGAAAGAATATTTTAATGAAACACCTTTACGCTTTTCATAGATTAAATACATTTACTCTCATCTTTACCTTTCAAACATCTTTTACGGTAGAGCAGTGTCTTTCAGTATGTTATACAGAAATCCATTGGCAAAATATCAGTGGATCTCATTCATCAAAGTATTTAATTCCTTTACATTTTGCTATTTCTGAATTATATTTATCTTAATTTCTACAGACTGAGTTGTAGAAAACTTATTTTTTCTAAATAGGAGTTTGAGGGTCATGGTCCTTACCATGTATTAAGTAATAACATACATAATGGTTTGAAAAAAAATGGTAGGGAAAAAATAAAAGTAGTGTGTTTTGATGAGCATATCATATCATCATGTGTTAAAAGTTCAAGATCCACTCCCTGACATTGATTGTTCTGGAGTAAATTAAGATGTATTAGACATGACTTGGATTGTCATTTTGCAAATGTACAATGTTGTTTTTTTCAAAAATATTTTTCACACAGACCATTTAATTGAGAGGCAAAAGTTCAGATAGCAGTTATACAGATTAGGCTTTGCATATTTGATTTTGGAATGTACATATTCAGCATGGCACTCATAGAATTAAATGCACAGCTGCCAAAACTGTTAATGAGAACTGCATGCTTAATTTAGTTCTACATGGAAAATATATCCCTTCCTGCTCAATATTTTCAATCAAAAAAATTCATTAAGAAGTGTTCTTATCTACATTTCATTTTCAAGACACAACAAAAGAATGTTATATTCCATTAAAAATTAATGTTTAAGTAACAAATTTCAGAAATAAAATATTGACTTTTCCAAGTGCTTTTTGGAAAATTTAATTTATGAAGAAGAAAACTCCTGGAATATGATTGTAGCATTTCAATTTTTTTTTTCCTGTGCTTGCAGTTATTATGCAAATATTATTGCTATTGCAAAAGACCTTTGTCATGAATTACTTTGTAATGGAGCAAGGTTATTGAATACTCTTTTAAAAATAAATGTATCTGCGATAGTATTATACATAAGACCTGAAGATAAATTGATCGTGGTAAAAGACTAAACAAATGCACCCATTTTCCCCCCCTAGAATGTCAGAATTAAAGATGTTTATCCAAATGGTTTAAATCAATTTATTTTTATATTTTCAAGCTAGGCCTGTGGTAGTAAATGTGAAACAATGGTGTACTCAGCTTTCTTCCTTAGCTGTCACTAAGATGGTGTCATAATGTTTAGAGATATGCTCTCTAACTGTCAGCATTTGTTACAGTTCAGTGGTGCGTGATAAAGTGTGAGGGACATTGTCTTCCTGCATTGCTAAATGTATTAATGCAGGAGGATATTTCCCGATGACTTCTTACTCAAGGTCAAAATAATGAGATTCATCTGTATTTCCTCAGCAATTTGTTTATTAATATATTTTGTATCTTAAACTGTTTCCTTAAGTTTGTTAGGTACTTGCTAAATTTTAAGGCAAATATGTATTGCAATTTAAAGAACCTGCCATTTTTAACCTTTAATTTTATTTTAAATAATCAATTATGATTTCTCTATTTTTTTAAATATATAAAACCACATTTTGAATTTCTTTTTGTTGTTTCTTATGAAATATAACAGAGGTAGGATTGTAGATTTCTCTAATCCATTTACATTTTCTTCCTGTTTGCGATTTCAGTGAATAGGGAACGTGTTCTGTAAAATAGTTATTATTATATGATAGCCAGCCATTAATTCTACTTGTTCAATAATCATCTATCATTCATATAGTACTTTGAAGTTTATAACTTGCTTTCACATGCAATATTTATTTTCATTCTGATAACAGTTTTTTGGTAGGTATTTCAGAAACTGTTATCCCCATTTTACAGGTGAGGATATTGAACTCAGGGATGTTAATACGCTAAGATCAAACAGCTTGAACTTAAAGCTAGGCTTTTTGGCCTCAAATCCAATACCTTTCCTTCTGTTGCATTCGTATTTGTTTATATTTATTGATAATTTGAACATTGCATAGTACTAGCATAAATATAACATTGTGTTTTCATAGAAAAAAAGTTCAGTTCAGTCACACATTCATGTCCAACTCTTTGAGACCCCACGGACTGCAGCACACCAGGCTTCCCTGTCCATCACCAACTCCCAGAGCCTACTCAAACTCATCTACATGGCGTCAGTGATAACATCCAACCGTCTCATCCTCTGTCGATCCCTTCTCCTCCCGCCTTTAAAGCTTTCCCAGAATCAGGATCTTTTCCAGTGAGTCAGTTCTTCCCATCAGGTGGCCAAAGTATTGGAGTTTCAGCTTTAGTATCAGTTCTTCCAGTGAATATTCAGGACTGATTACCTTTAGTATGGACTGGCTGGGTCTCCTTGCAGTTCAAGGGACTCTCAAGAGTTTTCTCCAACACCACAGTTCAAAAGCATCAATTCTTCAGCACTCAGCTTTCTTCACAGTCCAACTTTCACATCCATACATGACAACTGGAAAAACCATAGCCTTGAACTAGACGGACCTTTGGTGGCAAAGTAATGTCTCTACTTTTTAATATGCAAAGTAATGTCTCTGCTTTTTAATAGCATATTAAAAACTTTCCTTCCAAGGAGTAAGCATCTTTTAATTTCATGGCTGCAGTCACCATCTGAAGTGATTTTGGAGCCAAAAAAAATAAAGTCTGACATTGTTTCCACTGTTTCCCTATTTCCCATAAAGTGATGGGACCAGATGCCATGATCTTCGTTTTCTGAATGTTGAGCTTTAAGCCAACTTTTTTACCCTCCTCTTTCACTTTCATCAAGAGGCTTTTTAGTTCCTCTTCCCTTTCTGCCATAAGGGTGGTGTCATCTGCATATCTGAGGTTATTATTTCTCCCAGCAATCTTGATTCCAGCTTGTGTTTCTTCCAGTCCAGCGTTTCTCATGATGTACTCTGCATGTAAGTTAAATAAGCAGGGTGACAATATACAGCCTTGACGTACTCCTTTTCCTATTTGGAACCAGTCTGTTGTTCCATGGTTGCTTCTGTATTAATTTTTCTAAATTATCACTCTTAAGTGATGTCACCTCATTGCTCACCAAACTTCTGTGGCTCATTACCAACCCTATTTTTCCTCCATATATCCATACAGTCATTTCAAGAGAAATATTTACACAGATAAGAAATACCATTGTTTGAAGATTTTCATTCACTATAATTGATTTTATTTCACCGAGTACCTATTGATTGCAAGTGTTGGCATGGGATAATTTCATTTTATTGATTTAATAAGACCCAACATACTCTTTTAGGGCTTCCTAGATGGTGGTAGTGGTAAAGAACCCGTCTGCCCGTGCAGGAGATATAAGAGATGCAGGTTCAATCCCTGGGTCAGGAAGATCCCCCAGAGGAGAGCATGGCAACCCACTCCAGTATTCTTGCCTGAAGAACTCCACAGACAGAGGAGCCCTGGCGGGCTATGGGCCATAGGGTCATAAAGGGTTGGACATGACTTAAGAGACTTAGCATGCAAGAACATATGCTATTGGATTAATGCCAGCTGTCTTTCCAGTTACAATCTGCCTGTCTGTGATATTTGGTCTTTAATTTCCCCATAGCACTTTAGACTTTTTAGGGACACAATTTTCACTCAAAGTTATGCTATCCAACAATATTATTCAAAGTAGGCTCTGTAAAATTTTAAATTCTATATTATTAGCAATGTCATATGCATAAATTAATTCCTTATAACCACTCTTCTACAATAAAGCATCTAAAAGAGAAAAATGTATAACTTGAAAACCTGAACTCTGGATTTCAAAAATCCTCAAGATCAATAAATTTATACCAAGTTAATTTGAAAACTATATCTGAACTGTTGAGTTCTGTGTCAGAAGTTTTGTTTGGAAAATTCCCCATAAGTCAAAAATCAAGGATCATAAGCATTGCATACTTATGCTGATACTTTTAAACAAACATTTATGGCCATGTATCATAGTAGCTCATATATGTGACAATTCAAAATTATTACAAAAAATAGACATTCATATTTTCAGCTATTTAAATTGTGTTATATAGATAATAACTAGATTTTTTATTAATTAAAAATCCAAAAGGTAAAAGTGCATTGGGAAGATCCCCTGGAGAAGGGATAGGTTACCTACTCCGGTATTCTGGCCTGGAGAATTCCATGGGGTCACAGAAAGTTGAACATCACTGAGCGACTTTCACTTTCATACCAATAATATATTTTACTGTTACTAAATAGAATAATTTCCATTGTTGGAAGTTTGAAGAGTTTTCTTGTTTTGTTTTGTTTTTTGTTTTTTTATGGGAACATAAATTCCCAAAAGGATTAGGTTCAGTGGAGTGCCTACAGGTTAAATAAAGCTGCACACTTTAGTTTTCTTAGCTTTATTTTAAAGAATGTATGGTTTGAAGTTTTGATTGGAAGTAGTGAATTCCTTAATAGTTTAAAATTACAGGAGACATAATTAAAAATTTTTCTTTAAACTTTTGTCTGATTTGCTGTGTATAAATGGTAATATTTATTGGAGATTATTTTTAAATTTCTAATTGGATGACATGAATTACAGATATATAAGTACTTATACTGTTAATATAAATACTTTGTAACTAACAGATACATTCAACAATAAAAATTAAGTTGAAGTGTTTATTTTAATGTTATTAGAATGGAATAACACTAATTACTATGAATAATGTTTGGTGAAAATTATGAATTTTTAAAAGGTATATAATTACAGTAGGGCTATTAAGGCTTCACTCTACCAAAATTATCCAGCTTTCTCTGCAAGCATCACTGCTTCTTCAGTTTCACTGCTCTCTGTTGATACGATATGGAGCACAATGAGTGTCTGACAAAGGAGTAGCCAGGATGTGTGTAGTGAGAACACTGGTTCAGACTACAGTGAAATCCAAGCAAAGGAACTCTTCTCTAACCTGCAGGAAGTTGCATCCACAGGGTGGGGCGATAGGGCTTAAGTATGCTGATATCATGAGATATGGAGTCTAATCGGGAGGACATAAGATAATTGACAAAAGTTATAAATTTACGTTAAATTCTATGATAAGTGCCTCCTTTAAAATGTATTTCACTTTTCCCCTTTACTTTTTTGAAGTAGATAAAGTTATTATTCCTGTTTGATAAACCAAGCTTGTAGAGGCTATGGAGATACCCAACATAATGCAGGTAGTAAGGCAGAAACCAGAACACAACCCTGGGCATCATTATTACAGAAACCATGCTCTTAACTGCTCTTTCTGGTACACTGTATCATCTTTCCAGACTTGCAGTAAAACCAGATTTGATTAGCTAATAGAATAAATTTAATAAATTAAGGAAAGCAATTGAATTCTATGAAAATGGTTTAGAACTAGAAAAATCTGTCTACTAAAGACTTTCATATTCTCTTGGTAGCTTTATTTCTGTAGCAATAATGAGCCAAAAGCCTCATCAAGAGTTTTTCTTTTTTTTTATGATATACTTAAGCAGCATTCAAAATGATAGAATAAAGACTGTTTTTATTGTAACATTATGAGTTAATGAAGAGTATCATTAAAATAAAATAACAAATGTAATCACTTACCTTTGTTCTAAAATTTTGAATTTATCAGTTCAGTTCAGTTGAGTCAGTCCGTCATGTCCAACTCTTTGCGACCGTGTGGACTGCAGCATGCCAGGCCTCCCTGTCCGTCACCGACTCCCAGAGTTTACTCAAACTCGTGTCCATTGAGTTGGTGATGCCATCCAACCATCTCATCCTCTGTCATCCCCTTCTCCTCCTGCCTTTAATCTTTCCCAGCATCAGGGTCTTTTCAAATGAGTCAGTTCTTTGCATCATATGTCCAAAGTTTTGGAGTTTCAGCTTCAGCTGATTATATAGATGATATAATATACAAATATAGAGCTTCAAAATATAAATCCTCCCCAAACAACACAGTAGGTTTCAGAGGACTTTGTTTCTTTTTCTTTTTACTATATACTGCATAATGCAATGAAATCGTGAGAGAAGAACTTAATAAGGTGGAACTGATTGGATTGGACATTTGTATACCTCTGTGGGTATTGTTTAATTGTCCATGTGAGAGTGTTGTTAAATAAGGAGATTAATGTAAGTAACATAAAGAAAGAAAATAATAAGAATATTGGGAAAATAAATTTATTTCTAATGTACAATTATTTATAGGTGGCTTTTTGAGCTTATAAAATAGGTACATTTCATTTGGAGACTTATTTTATTTATATCAAGTTGCTTAGATTTTATTTCATATAGCATTTGTTGGATACTATCAAAATGAAGCATTTAAAGTTAAACAGAGGTAGAAAATATAAATTAATAGAATGGGTACTTTAGGATTATATAATTCAATGGATTTAGTTTATGTCTTAAGTATATTCATGAAGCATCTCAGTCTATTGTCTTTCACATGTTTATGTTCTAAGGGAAACGTTTATGTAATGAAAGAAGAATTATTGTATTTATAGCATACTTTTTATTGATTTTGAAAAGAATAATTTTTAAGTAAGTAAATGGTGTGATAGAACACTGGAGTGGGTCGCCATTCCCTTCTCCATGAGATCTCCCTGAGCCAGGGATCAAAGCATTACATAGGCAGATTCTTTACCATCTGAGCCACAGGGAAGCCCAAAATGGTGTGATATTTAATTAAATGCCATCAGTTCTCATGTAATGCACACAGACATAAAGAGCTTTTGTTTAACATTAGTTTGATTAATATTATTTTAATTGTACTTTGTGGCTTGGAATAATGTTACATAGAAAAAATAAGGGCCAGTAATTAGAGACTCATATTGACAGAAGAGGTTAATCAAATCAATTTTTCCACTGGGTTTTGAAGTAGTATATAATTTAAAAAATTTTTCTTAAAAGCATAAATAAGTTGACAAGATGGTAGTTATAAGGCAAAACACTAGGGTAAAGGAGAACTGAGAGAAAAAGCACCGAGGAAGTTTTGCCCTGTTGGCTGCTGCTGCCGCCACCAAGTCACTTCAGTCGTGTCTGATTCTGTGCGACCCCATAGACGGCAGCCCACCAGGCTCCCCCGTCCCTGGGATTCTCCAGGCAAGAACACTGGAGTGGGTTGCCATTTCCTTCTCCAATGCATGAAAGTGAAAAGTGAAAGTGAAGTCGCTCAGTTGTGTCTGACTCTTAGCGACCCCATGGACTGCAGCCCACCAGGCTCCTCCATCCATGGGATTCTCCAGGCAAGAGTACTGGAGTGGGGTGCCATTGCCTTCTCTGTGCCCTGTTGGCATTTGTTCATAAAGGGAAACTTGATAAAATGTCAAGAATGTTTTAAATAATCAGTTTCATATGAATCTCATTGTGTTTCTCTAATGCAGAAAAGTGGGAAATTAATATTAAAAAATTTAACTAGAAAATTCCAGGAATTAGAAAAATCTTTAAAAGCAAATGCTAATGGGACCAATAATAAATTGATATAAAAATCAGAAAATATGTGTAGTTGAGTCATACTGAAGATGTTACTTATGAAAACTTACAAGATACAGCAATAGCCATACTCAGGCATATCTTACTCTTTTGTGACCCCGTGGACTTTATCCTGGCAGGCTCCTCTGTCCATGGGACTTTCCAGGCAAGAATATCGGAGTGGGTTGCCATTTCCTTCTCCAGGAATGAATTTTCCTGACCCAGGGATCCAATATGGGTCTCCTGTGTTTTCTGAGTTTCCTGCAGTGGAAGGAGAATTCTTTACCACCAAGTCCCCTGGGAAGCCCAGAAAAGCAGTACTTAGAGAAAATTTATAGGCTTAAATGCTTATATTAACAAAAGAAAGAATCCAAATATCTCTGTCTAGTACTCATCACCGGTAACATTCTGAAAATCTTTCCTGCCATTTTTTCATCCATAAGTGTAGAAGAATGAGGGATGAAAGGAATAAAAACAACCAGAAAGATTCATGGTAAACATGGGTGTTACTTTCACGAAAATAATTATATTTCGTTTTACTTTAAGAAATGGAAACTTAACGGAAAGTAAAATAATTCTTGAAATTAAAAAATTTTATTACCATAAAAGATAGTAATTTCTAAAATATTCCTCTAAGGTTGCAATAAGAAAGTATGAAAAATGTTAAGATTTCAGAATCTAATTTCTTTTTTTTTTATGTTCATTTTATTTTATTTTTTTTTAATTTATTTTTTAACTTTACAATATTGTATTGGTTTTGCCACTTAACTTTCTGTTAGAGAATCTTTTTATTCAGTTCAGTTCAGTCACTCAGTCGTGTCTGACTTTTTGCGACCCCATGAACTGCAGCATGGCAGGCTTCCCTGTCCATCACCAACTCCCGGAGCTTACTCAAGTTCATGCCTATTGAGTCGGTGATGCCATCCAACTGTTTCATCTGCTGTCTACCCCTTCTCCTCCCGCCTTTAATCTTCCCCAGCATCAGGGTCTTTTTAAATGAGTCAGTACTTTCCACCAGGTGGCCAAAGTATTGGAGTTTCAGCTTCAGCATCAGTCCCTCCAATGAATATTCAGGACTGATTTCCTTTAGGATGGAGTGGTTGGATCTCCTTGAAGTCCAAACGACTCTCAAGAGTCTTCTCCAACACCACACTTCAAAAGCATCAATTCTTCACCCCTCAGCTTTCTTTATAGTCCAACTCTCACATCCATACATGACTGCTAGAAAAACCATAGCTTTGACTAGATGGAACTTTGTTAGTAAAGTAATGTCTCTGCTTTTTAATGTGCTGTCTAGTTTGGTCATAGCTTTTCTTCCAAGGAGCAAGCATCTTTTAATTTCATGGCTGCAGTCACCATCTGAAGTGATTTTGGAGCTCACAAAAAGAAAGTCTGTCACTGTTTCCACCTCTTTACCCATCTATTTGCCATGAAGTAATGGGACCAAATGTCATGATCTTAGTTTTCTGAATGTTGAGTTTAAGCCAACTTTTTCACTCTCCTCTTTCACTTTCATCAAGAGGCTCTTTAGTTCTTCCTAGCTTTCTGCCATAAGTGTGTTGTCATCTGCATATCTGAGGTTATTGATATTTCTCCTGGCAATCTTAATTCCAGCTTGTGCTTCATCCAGTCCAGCGTTTCTCATGATGTACTCCATAGAAGTTAAATAAGCAGGGTGACAATAGTCTTGACGTACTCCTTTTCCTATTTGGAACCAGTCTTTTGTTCCATGTCCAGTTCTAATTGTTGCTTCCTGACCTGCATCCAGATTTCTCAGGAAAAATCTGGTATTTCTGGTATTCCAGTCTCTTGAAGAATTTTCCAGAGTTTGTTGTGGTACACACAATCAAAGGCTTTGGCATAGTCAATAAAGTAGAAGTAGATATTTTTCTGGAACTCTATTGCTTTTTCAATGATCCACCAGATGTTGGCAATTTGATCTCTGGTTCCTCTGCCTTTTCTAAATTCAGCTTGAACATCTGGAAGTTGACGGTTCACGTACTGTTGAAGCCTGACTTGGAGAATTTGAGCATTACTTTACTAGCATGTAAGATGAGTGCAACTGTGCGGTAGTTTGAACATTCTTTGGCATTGCTTTTCTTTGGGATTGGAATGAAAACTGACCTTTTCCAGTCCTGTGGCCACTGCTGAGTTTTCCAAATTTGCTGGCATATTGAGTGTAGCACTTTCACAGCGTCTTTAATGATTTGAAATAGCTCACCTGGAATTCCATCACCTCCACTATCTTTGTTCATAGTGTTGCTTCCTAAGGCCCACTTGACTTCACATTCCCGGATATCTGGTTCTAGGTGAGTGATCACACCATCATGTTTATCTGGGTCATGAAGATCTTTTTTGTATAGTTCTTCTGTGTATCATTTGATTAGCTGCTTTGGTAAAAGAAAATAAAAATGTTTTCATCACAACTTCACGTCTCCCCTGACCATCCTCCCAATTTTGTTATTTGTGTACTCTGTATATTGTGTTGGCTTCTAAGGGTCACCTTCTAGTCTATGAATTCTTGTGGTTGGGTAGTATTGGTTATGTATTGTGATGGATTTGATATATGTTACCAGTCTGTTTACTGGAGAAGGGAATGGTTACCCAGTCCAGTATTCTTGCCTGGAAAATGCTGGACAGTAGAGCCTGGTGGGCTACCGTTCAGAGGGTCACAGAGTCAGCCCTGACTGAGTGAGCACACCAGTCCTTTTACCACAGCTAACTCTTTTATTTTGGTTTATATCTTAGTTGACTGAGTTTCATTGTCAGTCATTTCTTTCTTTTGTATATTTATGTTAAGGAACTTTGGTGTTATGTGAGCTATATTTTCCAAAGACGTTTCCAAAGCTTTTTCTGTTCTAGTACCTTTAGTGTCTCTGTGCTCTGAAGCCAAAGAAGTACCTGTTTTGTTTAGTAAATAGTTACAGACAGACAGCTTAACAAGTTTTTATAGTCTAAAGACTTAACAGCTATTTTTAAAATGCATACAAATTTAAAAAAGATTAATATTTTATTTCATTCTGATTTACCCCTGTCAGTTACTAATGGGACACATATATGTCTGCTGGGTACTGCATGGCTTCCAAAGCCTTAGAATCCGATTGTGCTACGTAAATATCCTATTCTGTGTTGATTTTCATGTGTTTCTTGCCTTTTATCATAACAAGTACTGAATGTTCAGCACAAAGATATGACTTTATTGAAAGGAATGTCAGACAATCTAATGTTTAAATTGGGTACTACTTTAAGCAATCATCTGCGTGATGTGTCTTTCACGAATATCACGTATATGCACTTAGTGTTTGACAGAAGTTTTCCCTGTTGAACTGGCATTTCAACAACCATTCATTCTGCTATTTGTGGCACTTTCCAATCTATGCTACCACAATTGGAACTAGAAGATACTTGCTGTCCCTGAGTTTGCTGAATATTATTCTTGCTTCTGAGAGCAGTTTGATCAGGGAGAACCCAGGATTTGGATGCTGAGGATGAGGGATGACCCTGCATGCTTACAGTTTTCCTTTCATTGAACAGCTTCTCTCTCCAGAGTAAACTTTAATGCCCCTAAATCAAAATCCCTCCAGCATCCCAACTCGCCCTCTGTTACTATATCCTTGACTAAGCACCCTTACTTTACTGATTGCACACCTTCTTTCTCACCTCCTAAATTTGCCCCTGCAAAATTTTGTTCTTGCCTGGAGAATCCCAGGGATAGGAGCCTCGTGGGCTGCCATCTATGGGGTCGCAAAGAGTCGGACACGACTGAAGTGACTTAGCAGCAGCAGCAGCAGCCCTGCAGGGAAAATATCTTGTTAATAATAATTCCTAGTGTGTGGTATATCTTTGTGCCACTTGAGACTGGTACTGACCTGAAACAAGATACTCAACAGTAATTAGTCCTTCTTGAGTAGATTGGATATATTAATATATCAATCATCATTTACACACACACACATCTACACATATACTACTTTTGCTAAGACATATTGGGTAGGTCAGAAATTTGTTTGGGCTTATGCCCAAACATATTATGGAAAACCCAAATGAACTTTTTGGTCAACCCATACACAACAGTGGCTCAGTGGTAAAGAATCTGCCTGAAATGCAGGGGACCCAGGTTCGATCCCTGGGTCAGGAAGATCTCCTGGAGAAAGGATTGGCTACCCACTCCAGTACTCTTGCCCGGAGAATCCCATGGACAGAGGAACTTGGCAGGCTACAGTCCATGGGGTTGCAAAGAGTTGGACACGACTGTGTTACTAACACTTTCACTTTTCTTTCAATATATAACCTATAAATTGTAGGATAAATAGTTGTTTTCCTATAGCAATTGTTTTGGGGAAGGATTAGGAATAATTATATTTTATGAATTATCCAGTAGACAAAGCAGCAGAGTTTTATTTGAAGCATCAGCTGTCCTGGTAATTATACTTAGAGTTAACAGTGATTTGGCTCAAACAATTTATTTTTGGTCTCTATATTGCTTAAGCATCTGTCCATGAATTAGTTTTTGTAATGTTTCAATATGTTCTGGTTCGTGTTTGGCATATTTTGTTCTGTTATAATAATTAGATAAAACTATAGACTTTCTGATAGCCCTTGGAAAATATTTACCAAGTTCCCTTACACAGGCAGCACATTAAATTATTTTAAGTTCTTAATAAATCTGCTTTTCATCTTATTTGTATTTTATATTAGTGATTAACTTGCAAATCAGCTTCTCAGAGTACACAAACTAAATTGGGGCTAATTTGAAACAAAATAAGTGAAAATGTCACAAAGGAAGATTTTTATCACTGATTGATAGAAAAAAATAATATGTTTTTCCTAACTCAATTTATGACATTATTTTGAGCTTACATGTAAGAGGGAATCTATCTTCTAGCGCCCAGAGAAGAGTCATCCCCACATGTGGAAATAATCAGTAAATGTGGCATGCTCTTGATTAGCCCCTCTTGAAAATCCTTGGCACATATGTATTTCTCAGTTCTTATGTTTAACATGTTTCTTGCCTCCTTAAAATTTCCATATTTCATGCTCTGATGATCGAAATATAATTAGGCAGATAAATGAGTCAATTAAAAAATTAATTCACAAAACTTAAAATTAGCCCTTGTAAAGTAAACAATTCAGTGTGTTTTCAAACATTCACAATGATATGCAGCCATCCCCTCCATCTAGTTTCAAAACTTTCTCATCAGCACAAAATAAGACCCTGTACCCATTAAGCATATACCTTGTCCCCCCAACCCTGCACCGGTCAGATCCCTGACCTCCACCAGTCTGAGTCAGCTCTATGGATTTACCTATTATGAATAATTCATATAAATGGAGTCACACACGGGGCCTTTTGTGTCTGGCTTCTTTCACTTAGCAGTGCTTTCAAAGTTCATATTGTAGCACGTATCAGTCTTTCATTGTATGTGTATACGATGATTTTTTTTTTCCATTGATGGACATAGATATTGTTTCCAACTTTTGGCTGCTATGAATATTGCTGTTAGGAGCATGACTGTACTTGTATTTGAGTACCAGTTTTCCACTTTGAGGGTATATTCCTAGGAGTGGAACTTATGGTTAATATGTTTGTTCTGTCTTTAACCTTTGAGGACTCACCAAATGTTTTCCACAATACAAAATGAACCCTTTTAATCTCCTTCAGCCATGTACAAAGGCTCCAATTTCTCCACATTTTTGCCAACTTTTTGTTATTTTCCATTTTAAAAATTATAGCTATCCTAGTGGGTATGAAGTGATATCTCATGGTTTGTGTTGGCATCCCAAATGACTAATAATTCTGAGCATCTTTGCAGCCTTTTATGAATCTTTTTGGGAGAAATGTTTAAGTCCTTTGCCCATTTTTTAAGTGAGTTGTTTGTCTTTCCATTGTAATATATTGGATACTAGACCCTTATAAGATATATTATTTACAAACAGTACCATTCTGTAGGTTGTTTTTTTATTCACTTTCTTACAAATCTTGCTTGATGCACTAAAGTTTTAAATTTTGTTGAAGTCTAATTTATGTTTACTCTTTTGTTGTTTGTGATTTTGATATCCTAGCTAAGAACTCACTGACAAATCTAAGGTCATGAAGATTAACCCCTATGTTTTTTTCTGAGTTCTGTGGTCTTACCTCTTATATTCAGGTCACTGATTCATTTTTATATTTCTTGTGAGAAAGGAATTTGACATGTTTTCCTTTTTCTTATTTATTTATTTTTGCATATGGATATCCAGTTGTCCCAGTACTATTTCTTTTAATTTATATTTTTAATTGAAGGATAATTGCTTTATAGTATTGATTTCATTTCTGCCATACATCAAAGTGAATTAGCCATAGAAGGAGATCAGCCCTGGGATTTCTTTGGAGGGAATGATGCTAAAGCTGAAACTCCAGTACTTTGGCCACCTCATGTGAAGAGTTGACTCATTGGAAAAGACTCTGATGCTGCGAGGGATTGGGGGCAGGAGGAGAAGGGGACGACAGAGGATGAGTTGGCTGGATGGCATCACTGACTCGATGGATGTGAGTCTCAGTGAACTCCGGGAGTTGGTGATGGACAGGGAGGCCTAGCGTGCTGCAATTCATGGGGTTGCAAAGAGTCGGACACGACTGAGCGACTGATCTGATCTGATCTGATCTGATTCATGTGTCTGGAGAAGGCAATGGCACCCCACTCTAGTACTCTTGCCTGGAAAATCTCATGGACGGAGGAGCCTGGTAGGTTGCAGTCCATGGGGTTGCTAAGAGTTGGACACGGCTGAGCGACTTCACTTTCACTTTTCACTTTCATGCACTGGAGAAGGAAATGGCAACCCACTCCAGTGTTCTTGCCTGGAGAATCTCAGGGATGGGGGAGCCTGGTGGGCGGCCATTTGTGGGGTCACACAGAGTTGGACACGACTAAAGTGACTTAGCAGCAGCAGCAGCAGCATACACATGTCTCTTCCCTCTTGCACCTTCCTCCCACCTCCCACCCTTTCCCATCCCTCTAGGTCATTAGAGAGCCCCAGTTTGAGTTCCCTGAGTCATACAGAAATTTTCCATTTGTCTCAGGGCCATTTCTTAAAGACACTATATTCCCCACTGAATGGTTTTGACCACCTTGTCAATTTGCCAAAATCAATTTGCCAGAGATGTATGTGTTTATCTAGACTCTCGATTATATTCCATTGGCTTATATGTTTCCTTACATAAGCTAAATTTCATAGAAACTTTGTTATCTACACTTTTAAATTTATTAATCTATAATTTTCATTGTCACATTGATGTAGATACTGTGTTGTAGGCACTGTGCTAGGCAGAAGGGGATGTAAAGTTGAATGTGACACTGTCCCTCCTCCCCAGGAAGAGCTTCATGTTTAGCATGGTGCCACCATAAATAAATCAGCAATTTAAGTTCAGTCCGATAAGTGGTAATATTGAGGTGGGCTCAGGATGCTATGTCAACTGCAGATGATTGGTCTAAATCAACCATGGGACCTTATGTCCTTTGCCAGGAATTTTTTTTCATGACAGTGTATGCCTAAGTCACTTTAGGCTGAGATTTAGAAATCTCAGGAGAGGTTTCTAAGGGGTTACAGAAATGAAATTTTATTACTCTAAAGAGAAAGCCATAGAAAGTTGATCTCTTTCCAATGGAAATGAATTAGGAAATGCGTTCCCCGAATGGTATCAGTGGTCTTCCGCGAAGCTGCAGTGGAGACTGCAGAACAGAGAGTCCAAACTGAACTGAGTCCTTAATGGCATCATTGAACTGTTGGCTCAACCAGCCCTGAGGACTGAACTACCTTTATGTGAGCTCATAAATTTCTTTACTATTTATGGCAGCCTGAACATGGAATTATGTTTCTTGAACTTGAAACATCCTTATTATGAGGGGGGGCATAGTGCCAGAGGTACGTCTAAGTATGACTAAAGATCAGATACAGCTTCCCAGAAATAAAGAAATTGAATGTTAAAGAACAGATAGCACTTACCTAAGCAAAGAAGAAGGGAAGTGGCATTACAAGAAGGAGCATGAAGTGGTGATTACAAAGAATAAAACACGAGCTCTGCTAACAAAGATTTTTATAGTATACTTAGGATAATGGATATAGATATACAAAGACAATGTGTGTTCTCACATGTATTGTGCTTTTTAGTTTTCAGGTCAACCCAGTTAGGGAGGCTAGTGAGTGTAAGGGAATAAGTAGGAGAGACATTGAGAAATTCCAGAGCTCAACAGTGACATGCTTGAATACACAAATAATTGTTGAAGCCAGAGGTGCTGATACCACATCGAAGTGATAACTTAATTGAGGAACTTTCAAAACATCTAAGTCATAACCAAAAGATCCTGGTATGTTCTAGTTAAGGTCTACCTATAGTAGTATATTAAATCTGACATACACTTGTTCAGTTGCTAAGTTATCCGACTCTTTGCGACCCCATGGACTGCAGCACGCCAGGCTTCCCTGTCCTTCACTATCTCCCAGAGTTTGCTTAAACTCAGTCCATTGAGTTGGTGATGCCATCCAACCATCTCATCCTCTGTCTCCCTGTTCTCTTCCTGCCCTCAGTCTTTCCCAGAATCACAGTCATTTCCAATGAGTCAGCTTTTCGCATCAGGTGGTCAAAAAGTATTGGAGCGTCAGTTTCAGCATCAGTCCTTCCAATGAGTATTCAGAGTTGATTTCTTTTAAGATTGACTGGTTTGATCTCCTTGCTGTCCAAAGGACTCTCACAAGTCTTGTTACCAAACATAAGGTGGTGACGCCTTCTGATATGATCAAGATCATATGTGAAAGGAGGAGAAACATCATGAGAACATTTCTAGTGAGTTTCTAGAACTGAGCATCGGTTATTAACATACTGATAGAATGGCCGTCTAGTCTACTAGCAGCAGGGTGGAGTGCCTCCATCTGTGGCAGAAACTCTGCTTCTTCAGATGATAATACTTACTCCACTTTTATTTTCATTGTGATTTCATTTCCCAAATTGGGCTTCCCTGGTGGCTTAGCTGGTAAAGAATCTGCCTCCAATGTGGGAGACCTGGGTTCGATCCCTGGGTTGGGAGGATTCCCCTGGAGAAGGGAAAGGCCACCTACTCCAGTATCCTGGCCTGGAGAATTCCATGGACGAGTAAGACTTACCACACTATGTTTATTGTAATTTAATTTCCCAGATTGCCTGGATTTAACAAAAGAATACCCTTTTCAAACTGGCAAAACTACTAATTATTCCTGAAAATTTTTCCCCAATATAAATTAATGAATTTGTGTGTTATTTTAGTTTTCAGTGTTTTTTGAGTCATGATTATGATAAAGCTGTATAGTGTATTGGTTAAGACTGCTCACTCTGGAACCAGCCTTCCTATTTGGGTTTGGATACTAGCTTGGTCACATACTAGCTGTGTAACCAAGAGCCACTTAAGTTCTTTGCCTCTAAGAAAGAATGAAAGGATAATAATTATAGAACCTTTCTTACTTAGTTGTTGTGAGAATTAAATGTTGTCCATGTTGAGTTGTCTAGAACAGTACTTGACATAAAGTTTGCAGTCAATAAATGTTATTCTAATAGGTATTTTATTGCCATACAGTTATTCTATTTTGAAAACATTGATAAAATCAAATTTCTGGGTTTATGAGTCCAAAAAACAGAAGTTGCTCTCTCTTAGGCCAGTTGAGATATCCATGCTAAAAGATACACTTGATGGACTAGCCAGTATCCCTGGACTCCATTGTTATCTTCCATCCGTTGTAAACATGGTGCCATTTCATGCCACAGTAGAATAAGTGAGATAGCCATCTGATCAGGAAATAGACTCCTAGAGGGAAGGTGATCTTCCCATTGTTGCAGAGCAAGTGACTATTGGGCTTGGGGCCTGACCTCTGGTCATCTGACTCAATAATCCTGTAGTCGTTTCACTGTATAATGAACATATAAGATTTTCTAGTCCTCTTTTCTCTCGTTTTCAGATTAGCAGGATTCATATAAGCAAGTGCAGTTTAATGTTCTACAAAGAGGTTCTACTGGTTAAAGCAGGGCCTTTCTTTGAAAACTCATACCCCTTGTTGTGTAGATGCTTTTCATTCTAGAGCACATTCTGCTAAAAGATGATGTGGGAAGAACTTTAGGAAAACATAGCATTTAGGTAATGGTGCATTATTCTCCTCAAGAAAAAGTTTTTAATTCCACTCATAGACGTAAGCATCGTGTATTGTATAATTGTATAACAGAACTACACTGCCTGCTGACTCGTTAAGTTGTGTTCAACTGTTTACGACCCCATGGACTGTAGTCCTTCAGGCTCCTCTGTCCTTGGGATTTACTGGATTGGGTTTCTGTTTCCTTCTCCAGGGGATCTTCCCAACCCAGGGATCCAATCCACATCTTCTGCATTGACAGGAGGATTCTTTACCACTGAACCACCTGAGAAGCAACAAAAATATAGTAAACACATCTTAATCTCTCATAGCATGTATACATTTAGTTTATTTATTCATATTATTTAGCAGACAGACTGAATGCTGTAATGGAGACTCTTCAGAAAACAGTGTGATAGAAATGTGTTTGTCTGCTCTGGTATTCCAGGGCTGGAGAATGGTTCAGGGCAGACAGGCAACTGTGTTGCACAAGCTCATCCAGGACCCGAGGTCCGTTCTCTCATTTTCTTCTGTGCTCCAGATGTTTCCTCATTTACATGCTGCAGCTCACTCTCAAGTAGCACGTCCTTACGTTCCAGCCCATGTAACCATAAGAAATCAGAACTTTTTCAAAATAATTTTTGAAGAGTATTCTTCAGTGTTGATACCCATCACTTGGTTCACATTTCAGTGCTCAAAATTTATATACTAGTTTCAAAGCACTGTGGAACATATGGGCTCTGCAGCTCTGTTCCTGCAGGCCATTCTGGTATTAAAAGGAAGAAGGGAAGCATTAACTCTAGAGAATAGTTAACAGAGTTACATAAATCCATGGGGTGGGATTTCTAGTGACTAGGTAAAGGCAAAGAGATTATATAAGCAGGTAGTCCAGTTATCTGGATGTGAAGGAATTGCTTATTACATGCTTATGAGGTTGGAAATGAATACAACTCTGTAGATCCAATCAATGTTACTGGGAATGGAGCACTGTGTCTTTATGGCTGGAATAAAGAGAGAAAGAAAAAACTCAATGCTTGATTATTTTTCTATGGTCTTCAGTGAATAAGCAAGTTGACTGTAAATAAGAACTCCTTATCTTTTGTTTTCAAAGTAAAAATAGAGACGAGAAGTAGAATGTTTCTTAAATGAGCATTTTATACTTCTTTAAGAATTTGTTTGACGTAGGATGTTGACTGTCTTTCTGTTTCTCATTTCACTCAAATGTTAGCTGATTTTATTTGTCTTAGCAAGCTACCTAATTTTACATGTTATGATATTTTGGATATTTCTTTAGAATTCTCAAAAACCATAAATAATAAAGGGAATATGCATTGAGTGATGGAATATGCTCCATTATTTATTTGTTTTTTTTTTATCACACTAGGAAGTTCTAGTAGGTATACTGAGATTATCACATACACATACAGTGTTTTGGTAAGCCACAGTACATGAATAATATAAAACTAAGTTTTAAAATCCTGAGTCAGTATTGTAAATACAACCTCTAGGCCCTTAAGCTAAAATTTCAAGAGACAGTATTCTTGTCCATTATTCATTGCAAAAATGCGTGTATCTCTAATGGGAAAACCATTTCTATCATGAAGTACAGAAGATCTTTGAGTTTTAGTTCTGTTTATGCTAATGTAAGTATTTTTATCACTATTAAGTTTGCAGGTTGGGTTGTTTTGGGGTTCATCTTGGACAGTTTCTTTCAATGTGTTGAATTTAGTTTATAGGTATACAGTGTAAGGAAACAAACATTCCTTTCTCCTGTAATCTTTAGAGTCATTTCAAAGGCATGAGTTGAAATATTTTGGTAGCAGACATATAGCCATGGGCTCTGATTTAAAAATAAAGCCAGTCAGTAATGCTAATAAATGATTGCTTGCATTTGTTTCTAATTGTTTCTACCATAAATAGAATGTGTGGCAGCTTACTATTAACACTGTGTATGTGACGTAGGCATTTTATAAGTTGTAAATACTGTAAGCGTGAACTAATGTATTTCTTCACATTAATGCTTCTGGCAACAGATTCTTTAGAAATAATCAAATACGGAAATCCTGAAGTACTTGGACATCAAGGATGCCTTAGAAAGTGAGCCTTTTCCTGTGTCCCATGGTAGAAATGAGAGAAGGCCTGTATTTGGCATTGGCTGTGGGTAAAGTTTTTCTTATTATAAGAGAAAATTACCTTTATTATATTTACTTTTTATTATCCTCAAAATCTTTATTATAATAGAGAAAAGGGGAAGCAAGTGTTTTATATATCTTGATAATATAATACTAATGATACCAAGATCTGAAAATTAAAATTAGTGTCAATGAAAAAAGTCAACCACACTAATCTTATCCAATAAAACAACTTGCTGCTGCTGCTGCTAAGTCACTTCAGTTGTGTCCGACTGTGTGCAACCTCATAGACAGCAGCCCACCAGGCTCCGCATGCCATTATTATTATATAATTTTATTATCTTGCTAAATTATTTTTGCTATTTTCTAAGTCACTGCAGTGAAACAGATTTTTTTATTTCACACTACACAGTATCAATTCATTAGTGTCTATAATGGCACTTGAATTCAATCAACCATATTAAACACTGACCTATTTCCAGAATAGTTTGAAGAATAGTGATATGTATATTTGGATTTTGAGAGTCTTAGAATCAGATAAAATGTAACATATTTTATGGCTGATAAAATTCATACTGGAACAATGAGTTTAATTTACCACCAGACAGTAAGCAAATAAGATGTCAAAAATTCATGTAATTTAGTAGTCCATTAAGCCTGGTATAGCCATATCCTATATAAGCCAATGGATTTGAGTAAAACTGTATTTTGGAAAATCATCACTGTCCTTTACTATTTGAATGAAATTTAGGAAAATGCTTAATCTGAAAGATTTTAAGCTATTTAATTTTTTTTTACCACCTAGTAGTAAACGTTATGCTCAGTAATTTAAAAAGTAGATGCAATTGATCTATTCTAAATAGATTATACTTCTAAATATTTTAGATGTATTTTTAAATACACATTACAAAATTTGTGGAAACAAAATATGTGTTACTTATTAAAACATATTTTAATAACCTTACAGTAGGCAAAGATTTCTTAAACAGGACATAAAAATCTTAACCATAAAAGAAAAATTAATGAATTAGATTATATTAAGATTAATAATTTATCTTCATTAAAGTACATGATTAAGATAGTGAAAAATAAGCTACAGAGTGCAAATAAATATTTTCAACGCATAAATCTGGCAAATGAAGCATATTTAGAATATATGAAGAATTTTTTACAAATCAGTAAAAAGGGATGGATAACCCAATAGAAAAGGGGGTAAACATTTGAACAGACAGGTCTTCCCTGGTGGTGCAGTGGTTAAGAATCTGACTTGCAGTGCAGGGGTATCAGTTCCATCCCTGGTCTGGGAAGATCCCACATGTTGCGGGAGAGCTAAGCCCATGTGCCACAACTGCTGAACCTGCCCTCTGGAGCCTGCAGGCTGCTACTACTGTGCCCATGTGCTGCACCTGCGGAAGCCTGCGTGCTGTAGAGCATGTGCTCTGAAACAAGAGAAGCACTGCAATGAGAAGGCTGCATACCTAAACTAGAGAACAGTCCCCGCTCTTCTCAACTAGAGAAAAAGCTGCGCTCAGTAACAAACCCAGCACAGCCAAAATTAAAAATAAATAAATAAATAATAAAAATAAATTTGAAAATAATTGAACAGGCATTTCACAAGAGAATATCCAAATACCCAATAAGTATATGTAAAATATGTCAGTTTCTTTAACCATTACAAAAATGCAAAATAAAACTACAATGAGAGAAGACTACACATCTATCAAATGGCTAAAATGAAAAGACAGACAGTGCTGAGTTTGTCCATGATATGTAGCAAATGAAACTCTTATCATAAATAGTCATATAAATTGATGCAGACAAAGCATTTCACAAAATTCAATACAGATTCATGATTATTAAAAAAAAAATCAACAATTGAGGAATAGAGGGGCATGGGTTTCCCAGGTGGCTCACTGGTAAAGAACCGCCTGCCAATGCTGGGAATGTGAGTTCAGTCCCTGGGGCTCAAATATCCCTTGGAGGAGGAAATGGCAACCTATTCCAGTATTCTTGCCTGGAGAATTCCATGAACAGAGGAGCCTGGCGGGCTATAGTCCATGGGGCCACAGTGAGTCGGACGCGACTGAGTGACTAAGTACATATACATGTGAGTTCCTCAAAAAATAAAAATAGAGCTACTATATGATCCAGTAATCCCATTTCTGGGTATACATATATATGAAGGAAATGAAATCAACTTATCAAAGAGACATAGGCATCTCCATGTATATTGCAACATTATTTACAATATCCATGATATGGAAGCAACCCAATGTACACTGATGAATGAATGGATAAAGGGAATATGGTATATTCACACAATGGAATATCAGTTTATCCTTAAAAAGGAGGAAGAAATTGCTATTTGCATCAATAGGGAAACATTATCCTAAGTGAAATAAAATAGTCACAGAAGGACAAACACTATATGATTCAACTTACTGGGTTGGTACAAAAGTAATTATGGTTTCAGACCCTGAATTTTAAATCATTATAACTAGGCTCAAATATATCTTTATTAACCAAAATAGTAACCATTACAATGAACACATTTTTGCCGATGATAAATGATATTTAATTCCTATTGCATAAAAATCCACGCTTCGGGATTTGACGAACTCTTGGAAAGCATTTTCTGCCTCCTGCTGGTTGTGGAAGCGTTGTCCCTGCAAAAAGTTGTTGAGATCCTTGAAGAAATGGTAGTCAGTTGGCCAGAAGTCAGGTGAATATGGCAGATGAGACAAAACTTCACAGCACAATTCGTTCCACTTTTGAAGCATTGGTTGTGCAACATGCAGTCGGGCATCGTCACGGAGAAAAATTGGGCCCTTCCTGTTGACCAGTGCTTGCTGCAGACATTGCATTTGCTGTGCATTTCATCGATTTGCTGAGCATACTTCTCGGATGTAATGGTTTCGCCAGGATTCAGAAAGCTGCAGTAGATCAGACAGGCAGCAGACGACAGAACAATGACCATGACCCATTTATTAGTGCAAGTTTGGCTTTGGGAAGTGCTTTGGAGCTTCTTCTTGGTCTAATCACTGAGCTGGTCATCGCTGGTTGTCGTATAAAATCCACCAATCAAGAAATGGTTTGTTGTCATTGTATAGAATAAGAGAAGATAACTCTTCAAACAGAGAAGGCAATGGCACCCCACTCCAGTACTCTTGCCTGGAGAATCCCATGAATGGAGGAGCCTGGAAGGCTGCAGTCCATGGGGTCGCTAAGAGTTGGACACGACTGAGCGACTTCACCTTCACTTTTCACTTTCATGCACTGGAGAAGGAAATGGCAACCCACTCCAGTGTTCTTTCCTGGAGAATCCCAGAGACAGGGGAGCCTGGGGGGCTGCCGTCTGTGGGGTCGCACAGAGTCGGACACAACTGAAGCGACTTAGCAGCAGCAGCAGCAGCAGCAGCAACACTCCACAATGACAGTTTTTTTAAAAAAAAATTTGGTCAATTCATGAGGCAACCACTTATCGAGCTT
Organism: Bubalus kerabau; assembly: GCF_029407905.1. NCBI lineage: Eukaryota > Metazoa > Chordata > Mammalia > Artiodactyla > Bovidae > Bubalus > Bubalus kerabau. The sequence continues at coordinate 38,244,413 of NC_073645.1, forward strand.
TCTCACCTTTCCAATTTGCTTCAAATGCAGAACAAGCATAGAATGCTTGACGTTCTTGGACAACTTCTCCTGTAGGTATAAAAGGATCAGCTTCAGTGATCTTCTCAGTTGGTCATTGTCAACTTCTGATGGCCAGGCACTGTGCTCCTGATCTTCAAGGTGCTTGTCTCCTTTGTAAAACTTCTTGAACCACCACTGTGCTGTACATTCATTAGCAGTTCCTGGGCCAAATGCATTGTTGATGTGATGAGTTTGCCTCTGCTGCTTTATGACCCATTTTGTACTTGAATAAGAAAATCACTGGACTTTGCTTATTGTCTAACATCGTTTCCATCATCCAAAATAATTATACAATAAGCAGCAAGTAATAATTCATTGGCAAAAACATAAAGCAGGAAATGTGCATCAAAATTAGGTATAATATAACCACATTTATTTAAGAGTGTATTCCAGTATCAAGCAGCAAAGCTCAACAGTGCAAAACTGCAATTACTTTTGCACAAACCTAATATAGTGCTTCTTAGAAGCAGAGACTGATGGTTGCTGGAGCCTACAGGGAGGAAGAAATGGGAAACTGTTTTTCAAAGAGTACCGTGTGCTTTGCTTAGTTGCTCACGACTTTGCAACCCCCTGGACTGTAGCCCGCCGGGCTCCTCTGTCCATGGGGATTCTCCAGGCAAGAATACTGGAGTGGGTTGCCATTTCCTTCTCCAGGGGATCTTCCCAACCCAGGTCTCCCACGATTGCAGAAAGATTCTTTACCATCTGAGCCAGCATGGAAGCCCACGAATACTGGAATGGGTAGCCTATCCCTTTTCCAGGGGAATTTCCCAACCTGGGAATCAAACCAGGTTCTCCTGCACTGCAGGCAGATTCTTTACCAGCTGAACTACTATAGAAGCCCTTTCAAAGAGTATATAGTTTCTTTTATGTAAGATAAAATAATTTCCGGAGATGTACTGTATAACAAATACATAAAGTATCTATACTTTAAATTGTGATATTTTCCACTTAAAAATTATTAGGAGGAAAGATCTCAACTTAATTCTCCTTACCAAAACACACACATGCACAAACACAAGGAAGATTTTAGAAGAGATGGATGTGTTTAGTATTTTGGTTGTGATGATGGTATCTTGGATATATGTTCAAATTCATCACAATATAGACATTAAATGTGTCCAGTTTGTTGCTTATCAATTATAACTTGATAAAACTAAAACAAGTGCATTATGTGGTGTAGTATCAAAGTTTTAAAAAATCAGTGAGTTTAGCATGGCCAGAGTTTACAAGGCCAATACATAAAATTGAGGGACTTTTATACACACTCAGTGAACAATGAGAAATTGAAATAAATTTAAAAGGTGATACTTAGAATATCTCTGAGAAACGTGAAATATTTAGGTAATATTTAAGGAATTATGTGCTGAAAATTACAAAAGACTGATAAAAAAAAAGTCCAAGCCCTAGGTGGAGAAATCTACTTTTCTCATTAATCGGAAGAATCAATAATGTTAACATTTCAGTAGTTCTCTAATTTATCTATAGATTTCATATAACCCAGATCAGTATTACAGTATATATTTTAATATAAATTAGTAAGATTATTCTAAAATGCGTATGAGAATATGAAGGTCTTAGAGTAACCAAAACAATTTTAAGAAAGTGCCAAACTGGAGGATTCACAACACTTGAGCCACGGGGGAAGTCCTAATTTCAAAATATTCTAAAGTAATTATTCTCAATAGGGCACTGTTTTGCACTTCCAGGGAGAAAAAATATTCGGCAATGCCCAAGGACATTTTGGTTCTCATATTTGGGAGCTTGCTACTGGTAAAGGCTAGAGATAATGTTAAACATTTACAACAATTATTTATAATAGTCTCAAACAAAGAATTCAGTTCAGTTCAGTTCAGTTGCTCAGTCATGTCCAACTCTTAGTGACCTCAGAGACTGCAGCACGCCAGGCCTCCCTGTCCATCACTGGCTCATGGAGCTTGCTCAGACTCATGTCCATTGAGTCGGGGATGCCATCCAACCATCTCATCCTCAAACCCCCTTCGCCTCCTGCCTTCAATCTTTCCCAGCATCAGGGTCTTTTCTAATGAGTCAACTCTTCACATCATGTGGCCATAGTATTGGACCGTCAGCTTCAGCATCAGTCCTTCCAATGAATATTCAGAACTAATTTCCTTTAGGTTGGACTGCTTTGATCTTCTTGCAGTCCAAGGGGCTCTCAAAAGGCTTCTCTAACACCACAGTTCAAAAACATCAATTCTTCGGCACTCAGCTTCATATATGGTCCAACTCTCTCACATCAATACCTGACTACCTGAAAACAGCATAGATATGACAAGACAAACCTTTGTCCGCAAAGTAATTGTTTCTTCTTTTTAACATGCTATCTAGGGTTGTAATAGCTTTTCTTCCAAGGAGCAAGCCTCTTTTAATTTCATGGCTGCAGTCATCATCTCCAGTGATTTTGGAGCCCACGAAAAGAAAGTCTGTCGCAGTTTCCATTGTTTCCCAATCTATTTGCCATGAACCAATGGGGTCGCAAAGAGTCAGACATTACTGAGTGACTGAACTGAAGTGAACTGAATGGGACCAGATGCCATGATTTTAGTTTTCTAAATGTTGACTTTAAGCCAGCTTTTTCACTCTCTTTCACTTTCATGAAGAAGCTCTTTAGTTCCTCTTCGCTTTCTGCCATAGGGTGGTGTCATCTGCATATCTGAGGTTATTGATATTTCTCCCGGCAATCTTGATTCCAGCTTGTGCTTCTTCCAGCCCAGCGTTTCTCATGATGTACTCTGCATATAAGTTAAATAAGCAGGGTGACAATATACAGCCTTGACGTACTCCTTTTCCTATTTGGAACCAGTCTGTTGTTCCATGTCCAGTTCTGACTGTTGCTTCCTGACCTGCATATAGGTTTCTCAAGAGGCAGGTCAAGTGGTCTGGTATTCCCATCTCTTTCAGAATTTTCCACAGTTTATTGTGATCCACACAGTCAAAGGCTTTGGCATAGTCAATAAAGCAGAAATAGATGTTTTTCTGAAACTCTCTTGCTTTTTTGATGATCCAGCGGATGTTGGCAATTTGATCTCTGGTTCCTCTGCCTTTTCTAAAACCAGCTTGAACATCTGGAAGTTCACAGTTCACGTATTGCTGAAGCCTGGCTTGGAGAATTTTGAGCATTACTTTACTAGCGTGTGAGATGAGTGCAATTGTGCGGTAGTTTGAGCATTCTTTGGCATTGCCTTTCTTTGGGATTGGAATGAAAACAGACCTTTTCTGGTTCTGTGGCCACTGCTGAGTTTTCCAACTTTGCTGGCATATTGAGTGCAGCACTTTCACAGCATCATCTTTCAGGATTTGAAATAGCTCAACTGGAATTCCATCACCTCCACTAGCTTTGTTCGTAGTGATGCTTTTTAAGGCCCACGTCAAATTCCAGGATATCTGGCTCTAGGTGAGTGATCATACCATCATGATATCTGGGTTGGGAAGATCTTTTTTAGTCTCAGGTAAATACTAAATACATTATAACTATTATTATGCCTCACTGCCTTTCCTCATTTTGGAGTAAGGGAGATTTCATGGTAATTAGAAAACTACCTGTAAGGTGCTTAGAGGCAACATTTCTGGCATGTTGTTAGCAAACCATAACTTGTAACACTTATTGTTCCTGCCTTTGTTGTGCATGAGTGAGGAAATCTTTGTTCCAGCAGGCTCACTCTTAAAATCCTTTTAAGTGCCCAACATTTTATCTAAAATTTCTAGTGAAACACTCAGCTCTGAAGTAGTTATTTGTAAGACAAAATCAGATATTTTCACTTCATGTTATTTCTCAGTTGAGTTTAGAGAATATATGGTGAGGGACATTATCTAAGATATCAAGATTTTACCTCATCACTCAAGCCTAGTGTAAGGCTGAATATTCTTCCAGGAGACTCTGTAAAACACTTAAGATTTGCACTGCTTGTGTTTTCCGTGTTCAGTGGTAGGAGGGTGTATATCTAGCTTGCAGTGCATACTTACATGAGACTTTATACAGTAGATGAGAAACTATATAGCTTCTCTATTTAAATCTCTAACTTACTCATGAGAAAAAACGTGTTCCCAGGAGGAGGAGCCAAGATGGCGGAGGAGTAGGACGGGGAGAACACTTTCTCCCCCACAAATTCATCAAAAGAGCATTTAAACATCGAGTAAATTCCACAAAACAACTTCCGAATGCCGGCAGAGGACATCAGGCACCCAGAAAAGTAGCCCAACTCTTCGAAAGGAGATTTTTAATTTTAGCCTTTTGATATATGTTATCAATTTTGTACCTATAGTTTTTTTCATAATTGCTGTGACTTTTTTTTTTTTCCTCTGTTTCTTTCTCTTCTTCTTTTATATAACATCGTATATCTGCAATTCCAAACTCTACTCAAGATTTTTAATTTATGCTTTTTGGTATTTGATATCAATTTTGTACCTGTATTTTCTTTATAATTTTTGCGACATTGTTTTTGTTGGTTTGTTTGTTTTCTCTCTTTATTTTTCTTCTTCTTCTTTTTTTTTTTTTTTTTTTTTAACGTTGTATTTTTGAAATTCCAAACTCTACTCTGGATTTTTAATTTTTGCTGTTTGGTATTAGTTATCAATTTTGTACCTGTAGTTTCTTTATTACTTTCACGACCTTGTTTGTTTTTCTTTGTTCGTTTTTTCTCTCTTTCTTTTCCTTCTCCTTTTCATTAACATCGCATTTTTGAAATTCCAAACTCTACTCTAATTTCTAATTTTTGTTTTTATGTATTTGTTACCAATTTTGTACCTTTAAGAACCCAATCTTCAGGACCCATTTTTCACTAGTGTACGAGATTACTGGCTTGACTGCTCTCTCTCCCTTTGGACTCTCCATTTTCTCCACCAGGTCACCTGTATCTCCTCCCTAACCCCTCTCTACTCTACCCAACTCTGTGAATTTCTGTGTGTTCCAGACGGTGGAGAACACTTAAGGAACTGATTACTGGCTGGATCTGTCTCCCGCCTTTTCATTTCCCCCTTTTATCCTTCTGGCCACCTCTGTCTCCTGCCTCCTTCTTCTCTTCCCTGTATAACTCCGTGAACATCTCTGAGTGGTCCAGTTGTGGAGTGCACATAAGGAAGTGACTACTGGCTAGCCCACTCTCTCCACTATTGATTCCACCTCATCTCATTTGGGTCACCTCTAACTCCCTCCTCCCTCTTCTCTTCTCCATGTAACGCTGTGAACCTCTCTGAGTGACCCTCACAGTAGAGAAACTTTTCATCTTTAACGTAGATGTTTTATCAGTGGTGCTGTATAGAAGGAGAAGTTTTGAAACTACTGTAAAATTAAGACCGATAACTGGAAGTAGGAGGCTTAAGTCCAATCCCTGACTCCAGGGAACTCCTGACTCCAAGGAACATTAATTGACAGGAGCTCATCAAACGCCTCCATACCGACACTGAAACCAAGCACCACACAAGGGCCAACAAGTTCCAGGGAAAGACATAACAAGCAAATTCTCCAGCAACAAAGGAACACAGCCCTGAGCTTCAAGATACAGGCTGCCCAAAGTCACCCCAAAACCATAGACATCTCATAACTCATTACTGGACATTTCATTACACTCCAGAGAGAAGAAATACAGCTCCATCCACCAGAACATCGACACAAGCTTCCCTAACCAGGAAACCTTGACAAGCCACCTGTACAAACCCACACACAGCGAGGAAACGCCACAATAAAGAGAACTCCACAAACTGCCAGAATACAGAAAGGACACCCCAAACTCAGCAATTTAAACAAGATGAAGAGACAGAGGAATAGCCAGCAGATAAAGGAACAGGATAAATGCCCACCAAACCAAACCAAAGAGGAAGAGATAGGGAATCTACCTGATAAAGAATTCCGAATAATGATAGTGAAATTGATCCAAAATCTTGAAATTAAAATGGAATCACAGATAAATAGCCTGGAGGCAAGGATTGAGAAGATGCAAGAAAGGTTTAACAAGGACTTAGAAGAAATAAAAAAGAGTCAATATATAATGAATAAAGCAATAAGTGAAATTAAAAACACTCTGGAGGCAACAAATAGTAGAATAACAGAGGCAGAAGATAGGATTAGTGAATTAGAAGATAGAATGGTAGAAATAAATGAATCAGAGAGGATAAAAGAAAAACAAATTAAAAGAAATGAGGACAATCTCAGAGACCTCCAGGACAATATTAAACGCTACAACATTCGAATCATAGGGGTCCCAGAAGAAGAAGACAAAAAGAAAGACCATGAGAAAATACTTGAGGAGATAATAGTTGAAAACTTCCCTAAAATGGGGAAGGAAATAATCACCCAAGTCCAAGAAACCCAGAGAGTCCCAAATAAGATAAACCCAAGGCGAAACACCCCAAGACACATAGTAATCAAATTAACAAAGATCAAACACAAAGAACAAATATTAAAAGCAGCAAGGGAAAAACAACAAATAACACACAAGGGAATTCCCATAAGGATAACAGCTGATCTTTCAATAGAAACTCTTCAAGCCAGGAGGGAATGGCAAGACATACTTAAAATGATGAAAGAAAATAATCTACAGCCCAGATTATTGTACCCAGCAAGGATCTCATTCAAGTATGAAGGAGAAATCAAAAGCTTTTCAGACAAGCAAAAGCTGAGAGAATTCTGCACCACCAAACCAGCTCTCCAACAAATACTAAAGGATATTCTCTAGACAGGAAACACAAAAATTGTGTATAAATTCGAACCCAAAACAATAAAGTAAATGGCAACGGGGTCATACTTATCAGTAATTAACTTAAACGTAAATGGGTTGAATGCCCCAACCAAAAGACAAAGACTGGCTGAATGGATACAAAAACAAGACCCCTGCATATGTTGTCTACAAGAGACCCACCTCAAAACAGGGGACACATACAGACTGAAAGTGAAGGGCTGGAAAAAGATTTTCCATGCGAATAGGGACCAAAAGAAAGCAGGAGTAGCAATACTCATATCAGATAAAATAGACTTTAAAACAAAGACTGTGAAAAGAGACAAAGATGGTCACTACATAATGATCAAAGGATCAATCCAAGAAGAAGATATAACAATTATAAATATATATGCACCCAACACGGGAGCACCGCAGTATGTAAGACAAATGCTAACAAGTATGAAAGAAGAAATTAACAATAACACAATAATAGTGGGAGACTTTAATACCCCACTCACACCTATGGATAGATCAACTAAACAGAAAATTAACAAGGAAACACAAACTTTAAACGATACAATAGACCAGCTAGACCTAATTGATATCTATAGGACATTTCATCCCAAAACAATGAATTTCACCTTCTTCTCAAGCGCACATGGAACCTTCTCCAGGATAGATCACATCCTGGGCCATAAAGCTAGCCTTGGTAAATTCAAAAAAATAGAAATCATTCCAAGCATCTTTTCTGACCACAATGCAGTAAGATTAGATCTCAATTACAGGAGAAAAACTATTAAAAAATCCAACATATGGAGGCTGAACAACACGCTGCTGAATAACCAACAAATCACAGAAGAAATCAAAAAAGAAATCAAAATTTGCATAGAAACGAATGAAAATGAAAACACAACAACCCAAAACCTGTGGGACACGGTAAAAGCAGTCCTAAGGGGAAAGTTCATAGCAATACAGGCACACCTCAAGAAACAAGAAAAAAGTCAAATAAACAACCTAACTCTACACCTAAAGCAACTAGAAAAGGAAGAAATGAAGAACCCCAGGGTTAGTAGAAGGAAAGAAATCTTAAAAATTAGAGCAGAAATAAATGCAAAAGAAACAAAAGAGACCATAGCAAAAATCAACAAAACCAAAAGCTGGTTCTTTGAAAGGATAAATAAAATTGACAAACCATTAGCCAGACTCATCAAGAAACAAAGGGAGAAAAATCAAATCAATAAAATTAGAAATGAAAATGGAGAGATCACAACAGACAACACAGAAATACAAAGGATCATAAGAGACTACTATCAACAATTATATGCCAATAAAATGGACAACGTGGAAGAAATGGACAAATTCTTAGAAAAGTACAACTTTCCAAAACTCGATCAGGAAGAAATAGAAAATCTTAACAGACCCATCACAAGCACGGAAATTGAAACTGTAATCAAAAATCTTCCAGCAAACAAAAGCCCAGGTCCAGACGGCTTCACAGCTGAATTCTACCAAAAATTTAGAGAAGAGCTAACACCTATCCTGCTCAAACTCTTCCAGAAAATTGCAGAGGATGGTAAACTTCCAAACTCATTCTATGAGGCCACCATCACCCTAATACCAAAACCTGACAAAGATCCCACAAAAAAAGAAAACTACAGGCCAATATCACTGATGAACATAGATGCAAAAATCCTTAACAAAATTCTAGCAATCAGAATCCAACAACACATTAAAAAGATCATACACCATGACCAAGTGGGCTTTATCCCAGGGATGCAAGGATTCTTCAATATCCGCAAATCAATCAATGTAATACACCACATTAACAAATTGAAAAATAAAAACCATATGATTATCTCAATAGATGCAGAGAAAGCCTTTGACAAAATTCAACATCCATTTATGATCAAAACTCTCCAGAAAGCAGGAATAGAAGGAACCTACCTCAACATAATCAAAGCTATATATGACAAACCCACAGCAAACATTATCCTCAATGGTGAAAAATTGAAAGCATTTCCTCTAAAGTCAGGAACAAGACAAGGGTGCCCACTTTCACCATTACTATTCAACATAGTTTTGGAAGTTTTGGCCACAGCAATCAGAGCAGAAAAAGAAATAAAAGGAATCCAAATTGGAAAAGAAGAAGTAAAGCTCTCACTGTTTGCAGATGACATGATCCTCTACATAGAAAACCCTAAAGACTCCACCAGAAAATTACTAGAACTAATCAATGACTATAGTAAAGTTGCAGGATATAAAATCAACACACAGAAATCCCTTGCATTCCTATACACTAATAATGAGAAAACAGAAAGAGAAATTAAGGAAACAATTCCATTCACCATTGCAACGGAAAGAATAAAATACTTAGGAATATATCTACCTAAAGAATCTAAAGACCTATATATAGAAAACTATAAAACACTGGTGAAAGAAATCAAAGAGGACACTAACAGATGGAGAAATATACCATGTTCATGGATTGGAAGAATCAATGTAGTGAAAATGAGTATACTACCCAAAGCAATCTATAGATTCAATGCAATCCCTATCAAGCTACCAACAGCATTCTTCACAGAGCTAGAACAAATAATTTCACAATTTGTATGGAAAAACAAAAAACCTCGAATAGCCAAAGCGATCTTGAGAAAGAAGAATGGAACTGGAGGAATCAACCTACCTGACTTCAGGCTCTACTACAAAGCCACAGTTATCAAGACAGTATGGTACTGGCACAAAGACAGAAATATAGATCAATGGAACAAAATAGAAAGCCCAGAGATAAATCCACGCACATATGGACACCTTATCTTCGACAAAGGAGGCAAGAATATACAATGGATTAAAGACAATCTCTTTAACAAGTGGTGCTGGGAACTCTGGTCAACCACTTGTAAAAGAATGAAACTAGAACACTTTCTAACACCATACACAAAAATAAACTCAAAATGGATTAAAGATCTCAACGTAAGACCAGAAACTATAAAACTCCTAGAGGAGAACATAGGCAAAACACTCTCTGACATACATCACAGCAGGATCCTCTATGACCCACCTCCCAGAATATTGGAAATAAAAGCAAAAATAAACAAATGGGACCTAATTAACCTTAAAAGCTTCTGCACATCAAAGGAAACTATTAGCAAGGTGAAAAGACAGCCTTCAGAATGGGAGAAGATAATAGCAAATGAAGCAACTGACAAACAACTAATCTCGAGAATATACAAGCAACTCCTACAGCTCAACTCCAGAAAAATAAATGACCCAATCAAAAAATGGGCCAAAGAACTAAATAGACATTTCTCCAAAGAAGACATAAAGATGGCTAACAAACACATGAAAAGATGCTCAACATCACTCATTATCAGAGAAATGCAAATCAAAACCACTATGAGGTACCATTTCACACCAGTCAGAATGGCTGCAATCCAAAAGTCTACAAGTAATAAATGCTGGAGAGGGTGTGGAGAAAAGGGAACCCTCTTCCACTGTTGGTGGGAATGCAAACTAGTGCAGCCACTATGGAGAACAGTGTGGAGATTCCTTAAAAAACTGGAAATAGACATGCCTTATGATCCAGCAATCCCACTGCTGGGCATACACACTGAGAAAACCAGAAGGGAAAGAGACACGAGTACCCCAATGTTCATCGCAGCACTGTTTATAATAGCCAGGACATGGAAGCAACCTAGATGTCCATCAGCAGATGAATGGATAAGAAAGCTGTGGTACATATACACAATAGAGTATTATTCAGCCATTAAAAAGAATACATTTGAATCAGTTCTAATGAGGTGGATGAAACTGGAGCCTATTATACAGAGTGAAGTAAGCCAGAAAGAAAAACACCAATACAGTATACTAACGCATATATATGGAATTTAGAAAGATGGTAACAATAACCCTGTGTACGAGACAGCAAAAGAGACACTGATGTATAGAACAGTCTTATGGACTCTGTGGGAGAGGGAGAGGGTGGGAAGATTTGGGAGAATGGCATTGAAACATGTAAATATCATGTATGAAATGAGTTGCCAGTCCAGGTTCGATGCACGATACTGGATGCTTGGGGCTGGTGCACTGGGACGACCCAGAGGGATGGAATGGGGAGGGAGGAGGGAGGAGGGTTCAGGATGGGGAACACATGTATACCTGTGGCGGATTCATTTTGATATTTGGCAAATCTAATACAGTTATGTAAAGTTTAAAAATAAAATAAAATTAAAAAAAAAAAAAGAAAAAAAAGAAAAAACGTGTTCTCCACTTAAATGCACTGTCCCTCTTAGAGAAAAATTATCAAAAAAGTAATACAGTGAAAAATTTTCTTCATCTTTCATTTCTCATCCTGCACAGTTCCCAACCCATACTTAGTGGTTTCCACTATTGTTAGTTCCATATATACTTTTCAGCAATTTTTTTCCTTTTTATGCATATACAAGCACCACAGCATTTGCTAAGAATTTTGGCATGTAACCAAACTGGGTTCTTACCACAAACATTAAGAAGAAAAGATCTGTGCCCTACCATGGGGATCTAAAGAGTGCCTGCGGAGAGACTTGACAAAGTAGACAATAGACACATACTTTGAATGTTTATCTAGTGGTGTTAGTTCTTCCATTTGTTTTCTGGTAGTGATTCAGGGTAGAGTTAGCCTGAAGTTGTCATTGAACTGACCTTGAAGTCCCATTCATTTCACACCACCCCCGCCCAGTTGTGTTTGAAGTAGAAGCTGAAGAGTGAAGATGGTGAAGGTGAACACAGATGTGTTTTAGTCTTTGGCATCTCAAGGCAAAACTGATGCTAGAAACCAGGCTTCTGCCTTCTGATCACATGTTCTTTTGTGGTACTATGCTCAGCCCATGTATTCTCTTTTTGTATGTTTTAACTTTTAATCTGCATGATATACACACTTAAGCCAAGGGAACAGCAGAAGTTATGGAAGACATATAAAAGAGATGATTTTCTTTGAAAAGGTCTTAAAAGTTTTATTGATTTATAGTAATAGGTAAAAATTATTATTCATTTAAAACTATATATTGATACCTTATAATAATGGCTGCTCTAGCATGAAAACTAGTCGACATCAGATCTGGTTTGAACCCTTTATTAATAAGATAATATAGAAATGCTAATTTTAGTAGCCAAAGGACTTTATTTCTCTCTCATGGACCAGTTTAATTTAGCTGTTCCTGCCAGTGGTCTGTTTTCCTTCATATAGTATATCAAGGAGCCCTTTCCCTTCCATCTGTGGCTCCCTCATTCCCTAGGTCTTCTAGTGAGCAGAACAGTGAATATTTTGTGCAGAAGGCACACCTGCTTCTTAAAACCCAGGAGCTTAAAATGATATAAATCCAGATCTGCTGCGTTGCATTGTTGTGAAATAGTCATAGGCTACATAAGAAGAGTAGTTTTATCCATTGATGGATAGCTAGTCATCTATGGCATAGACTCTTTAAGGTATTTTAAGGTATTTATTACTTTAGTTATTGTCTCATTATGTGGTCCTGTAATTTAGTACATTAGCAAGTTTTGCAAAATTTTGTTTTAATTCAGTGGAGCAGCAAAATAGCAACTACCACACTTTGTACAGAACATTTACACGCAAGTTCTCATAGACAGTGCAAAGAATATTTTCAGCGTGAGAATCAGGTCTGTATTTGCTGCTAGTCTCTACCCTCTCTAAGTGTGCGACCTTGGGAAAATCATTTAATCTCCCTGAGCCTGTGTTTCCTCATCCTTAAATTGAGGGGCTGTTGTGATCTCCAAAAGTCCTTTCAGTGTTAAAATTCTATGACATTTAAGTTATGCAGTTTTTTTTAAAGTATGTAGTGTGATTTTTTTTCACTTATTTGTCACTTTAATATAATGTCATGGTCATTTTAAGTCAGTAGTCCTACTGAAAGAGTAAAGTTTTGGTATTTGTATTTATTCATGCCTAGTTAAATTTAACAGCAACATGAAATAAGTGATTACCTGTTTGGATATAATTTCATAATAAGGCCTCTGAAGGTCGTTTGAAATACTGCACTAATTAATGTTTTATTTCCAGCCTTCCTTAATTATTCTAGCCAGATGGTCCTTTATTTATGTTATTGCTAGAGGTTTCCAGCTGAGGTTGTTTGATTGTTGAAGAAAAATATGTGATGGCACCATAAGATAACTGTAATTGAATTGTTAGGTATGTTCGAGCATTCACGCCTTCTGTCCCTGTTTTAGCCACATCTGGGAAATAAGTTTGTTAACAAAGCACTTTGACACCTCATCTGATACTTGAGTGGAATTCTGAACTGTGCAGAAGGAATTCAGATGGGAAAATGACTCTGCATTTATTGTAAAAGGATACACTTTGCAAACATCTCTCTGTGCAAAATTTGTTTTGTGGATGATGAAAAAAAACCTTTCAAATAAGTACACTTTTAAGGACATGATCTGTTTTCCAACGTCCTAATAACTTCAGGAATAAGCTGTTCCATTAAGGTCAAATTCAAAATTTGTGCAGATTAACCACCATTTAGGAAGCAGTTAAATGGAATTTTTATGGCATAGAACTTCAAAAGTCTAAATGAATTATCAGCTGAATAGATAGTCCAATAAAAGAAACAGACTTAAAATGGAAGATAAAAGTGATAAAGTGACAGTAAATTAGAGAATAGAGCTAAAAGCTCCATTGTTATAAAGAACAACAATAGACCTCCTGAATTATCTGTGTTTCTTTAGAAAGTATCTCCTCTCCTTCTTTCACTTGTGAGTTTTAGAATTACTAAATAAATTAATAACATTTGAGCTGGAAGCTTCTATCAGCCAAGTTAGGTAGGAAGCCTTATTAACATGGCCTTTGGCAACTTAACACTGGACAATTTTCTTCCAAGAGAACGTGATTTCATTATTATAGTACTTAAGCTGTGCACATGCAGAATAAATCAGTTCAGTGACCTTCATCCCAATGTGTTCAAAGACTTTGAGGCCTTAGTGTATGCACAGTGGTTATAATTATAATTAGCATTATTTTCCAACATGCTACTAGTTCAGTCTGTATGCTCTTTGTTCATATCATAGAAGCTCTGCTTGTGTTGTCTTTGCTTATCATGATTCATATAGAAATAAAATTGTATTGGTCAGAAGACTGTTTGCTGTAAATCAAGTTATTGCTTGAATGTGTGTGTGCTAGTCTCTAGGTAGTATCCTACTCTTTGCGACCCCATTAAATGTAGCCCACCAGGCTCCGCTGTCTATGGGATTCTGCAGGCAAGAATACTGCAGTGGGTTGCCATTTCCTCCTCCAGGAGATTTTCCCAACCCAGGGATCGAACCCATGTCTTTTATGTCTCCTGCATTGGCAGGCAGGTTCTTTACCATTAGCACCACCTGGGAAGCTTGAATATAACAAAATTAATAGATATTTGTTGTTAATTATTAAAGAGGTATCAAATCAGGGAGATAATTTTATATTTAATGATATGGATGAAGCAAAACAAATTACTCCCAATAGAATATACCTACATGCACACACACATAGATTCACTTGAATAGGAAAACTGACCATGTGGATTTAAAAAGATTTTTAAAGAAACCAAAGAGGAAAATAAACTATAAAGGGATTGTGTTATTGCTTTGCCTTCTGTTTTAATTTCGTCTATCATTTTTCTCTTTTATGTCAATAAAAGTTAAATGGCACACTTAAGTCAGCCATCTTAAAAGTACTAAATGCTGCTTTATAAAAGGAAAAGCTTAATAGTGAGATTATTATTATTATTGTGTTCCCATTTCTGTCATTTGGTTAGTTGATTATCCCAACCTGGATAATTTCTCCCTGCAGTACTCTTTTGGTACCAGTGACTGAAGTCTCTTAATTTATATAACGCTGAACTTGTTTAGATTTGACCACGTGGGACATGTTCTAAGAAATATCCACATATGCTGCTTCAATGTACTTAGTTATAGGCAGAATAGGAGCTAGTTTGAGTGTTCTCTTGGCTTGCCATGGAGAAATACTTAACCACAGCCCTTATTTCACCTTTTGGCCACCACCTAGTATACAGGGCTTCCCTGGTGGCTCAGATGGTAAAGAATCTGCCTGCAATGCAGGAGACCTAGGTTCGATCCCTGGGTCAGGAAGATTCCCTGGAGAAGGAAATGGCAACCCACTCCAGTATTCTTGCCTGGGAAATCACATGGACAGAGGAGCCTGGTGGGCTGTTACAGTTCATGGGGTCACAAAGAGTTGGACTTGACTGAATAGCTAATACTTTCACTTTCTTAGTTTATAAGGGGGAAGATCCATGATCCTAATTCCACATGAATTAAAAGAAGAGTTATCTTTGAAAAGATAACCAAACTTTTCATGAAAGTCATACAGATTATGAAAAATTAGAGAGAAAGGAGAAATTAGCATCTTGCTGCTGCTGCTGCTAAGTCACTTCAGTCATGGCCAACTCTGTGCAACCCCAGAGACGGCAGCCCACCTTGCTAGGAATTATTAAATGTATTTTTGTTGGGATCATAAGGCTTCCCAGATGGCTCAACAGTAAAGAATCCACCTGCAGCATGGGAGACACGGTTCAATCCCTGGGTGGGGAAGATGTCCTGGAGGAGGAGATAGGAACCTGACCCAGTATTCTTGCCTGAGAAATCCCAGAGGAGCCTGGTGGGCTACAGTCCATGGGGTCACAAAGAGTTGGACACGACTTAGTGACCAAACAACAATGGGGATTCATAAGAAGATGAAAGATGTTACATTTAACTAACTTCTTTTATTTACTTTGTTTTTTTGTTTGTTTGTTTAATTTTTTTTATTTAAATTTATTTATTTTAATTGAAGGCTAATTACTTTACAATATTGTATTGGTTTTGCCATGCATCAGCATGAATATGCCACGGATGTACATGTGCTCCCCATCCTGAACCCCCCTCCCACCTCCCTCCCTGTACCACCCCTCTTCGTCATCCCAGTGCACCAGCCCCAAGCATCCTGTATCCTGCACCGAACCTGGACTGGCGATTCGTTTCTTATATGATATTATACATGTTTCAATGCCATTCTCCAAAATCATCCCCCGCCTCCCTCTCCCACAGAGTCCAAAAGACTTTTCTATACATCTGTGTCTCTTTTGCTGTCTCGCATACAGGGTTATCGTTACCATCTTTCTAAATTCCATATATATGCATTAGTATACTGTATTGAGGAGAAGGCAATGGCACCCCACTCCAGTACTCTTGCCTGGAAAATCCCATGGACGGAGGAGCCTGGTAGGCTGCAGTCCATGGGGTCGCTAAGAGTCGGACACGACTGAGCGACTTCACTTTCACTTTTCACTTTCATGCATTGGAGAAGGAAATGGCAACCCACTCCAGTGTTCTTGCCTGGAGAATCCCAGGGACGGGGAGCCTGGTGGGCTGTCATCTCTGGGGTCGCACAGACTCGGACACGACTGAAGCGACTTAGCAGCAGCAGCATACTGTATTGATGTTTTTCTTTCTGACTTTTATTTACTTTGAAGTTGACTTTTACAGCTGTTTGTCATTTGTCAGTGGTTGGTCAGTGCTGAATTGATCTCTCTTCTATATAGCAACAGTGTCTAAATATTGTATATGAAACTTAAAATTAGGCAACCAAATTATACACTAGGATGAACTCTTCAATTACCTACCATTGTGATCATAAAGACCTCTATAGTTTTCTTGATTAAAACCTTTATAAAGTAAGGTTATAGGAATTTGTTATTTCTGTATACTCAGTGACCATTGTGTGAACACATTTATTATAAATTTTAATAACTTCATGCTACGCAGTAGAATCATAAAAATTGTTAGTAGAGAATTACTCTTTGCACTTTTAGCCTTTTATATATACTTTTCATATTTTCATTCATATTTAAGGATACCATTTCTCTTTTCAAAAATATTTTCCAAAAATCATTGTTTTTGTGTTAGCTTTAGATTAACATAGTTTAAAGAGAGTTAGAGATTTTTCTTGTTTGTGTTTTTCTTATTGTATATTTGAGATAAGAAAATCATTCATCATTCAATTCCTAGAAAATAATTCATATAAAGATTAAATATTGTTTTTAATGGTTACATTGTTGTATTATAACTGACTGGTACACTACATTTTATTAAGCCAAAAAATTAGATACAAAATGTTTGCTATTAATCTTGAATTTTATTTTGACAAAAGGGACTTTTTTCTGAATTTTCTTATTTTCTAAATCATTATTGGTTATTTAGTATAGATGAATTATTATAAGAAGTTTATAGTAAATATAGACCTTCCATCAATGTAGTGAAATGGAAAGTCTATTATTGCCAATTTAAATATTATATAGTTTCTAGTTAAAAATATAGAACTGAAGCTTTTTTAATAGTCACTTTTTAAATAATAATCTATACTTTCACTGCATAAAATAATTATTACTGTAAAACTATAAACACTAAATCAATAGGTACTCTAATAAATGCCAGCAACCAAAAAAACACATTTAGCTCATAAATAAAACCCTTCAGATTTATGACTTTAAATTTGAAAGCTTTCATGTGCTTTTATTTTTGAACTCTGATATGTGACTTTTCAAAAATGGTATACTGGTTGATTACTAGTATGTTTTATATATGTGGCTGTGCATATGTAAGTATTCATCTGAAATGATCGTGTTCATTTACTTTGTCTATTAGTGCCTCCTCGTGGCTTTCAGTGTGAAATCATACTCATCTGCATCAAATTAAAGGCACTAAGTGCTAAGACTGTAGTTATCTCCCCTGGGCATATGTTTCAAAATGTCTTTCTGCCTCAGATCTCGTCAGGCTACACTAGCTTGTTCTGAATCCGCCATGATTTCTCTTTTTCCAAATCTGTTCATAACCTTGGTGCCTCTGTTTAGAATGTTTGCAAACTCCTCCATTAGTCCAAACTGGTCTCCATTGCCAAACAAGGACAATATCCTTGTAATGGACCTTCAGCTGACATTTCCCTTAAGTCCTCCTACCCCAGACTGCACATCCCATATTGTGGAACTTAGGCTGTTTTAGAATTCCCAGTTTACTCATTTCTCTCCCTGATTATCTGAGTTCCTTGTTTGCAAAAATGGTGTCTTTTTTCGTCTTTATATCTCCAGAACAGCACAGCACAACACTGTGGCACAGAGCTAGTACTAAATTAATGTTTGTTTCATTAATGTTTATAAAACAAAATTATTCATGAGATCCACCTACACATGCAATATTAAATGTGCCTATGTTCATATCTTTTTATGCATCATTTCTAAATTTAGATAATGTATCTTGAATGCTGCTATTAAATATGATTATCTTTGGTTTCTCTTGTGAGACAGCGAAATAGCTCTCTATACTGGTCTCTGATAATGTGTTTATCCTTAGAACTGAATGCAGTATATGCAGTCTGAATGATTCTATTCATCATTGACATTTTGTCAAAATAGGCGTGATTTTTAGTCTTTTCCTCATGAGAGAGGTTGGCATTGCTATTGTAGAAAAATGGAAATCTGAGGATTTCTGAAAAATTTGTTTCTCACTCTTACTCATTTTCTCCTTGACTGGTTTAAAATATTGTTAACTGTTTATAGTTGCATTTTCATTTTTTGAGTGAAACGTTTAATTCCCTATAGTAAGACACTGTGTTTTGTATAGCACTTAGCATGGTGTTTTATATGTACTTGGTGTTCATGTTTAGATAGCACGGGGTTCCTTGGTAGCTCGGCTGGTAAAGAATCCTCCTGCGGTGCAGGAGACCCAGGTTCAATTCCTAGGTCAGGAAAGGTACAAAGGCTGTTCTTGGGCTTCCCTGGTGGCTCAGCTGGTAAAGAATACACCTGCAATATGGGAGACCTGGGTTCCATTCCTGGGTTGGGAAGATCCAAGGATAAAGGATCCAGGGAAGAGAAGGGAACAGCTACCCACTCCAGTATTCTGGCCTGGAGAATTCCATGGACTGTACAGTCCATGGGGTCACAAAGAGTGGGACACGACTGAGGGACTGTCACTTTCACTTAGCTAAGTGTGAGAATTGGACAGGAAAATGAATAATTTTCATTATTCCTTCAAATAAGATGTGTTGAATTTAAGATAACCACAATCCTGTGGCATTACACTAATACATAGGTGACACTCTGTCGCCTCCCGTTGAATCGAGGCGATCCCTGTGATGGCTTTGTCCCATGGTACACTGTGGAAACGTCACTGTGCTAGTTTACAGGCCCAGACCTTATGAGATTGGCACCTTCTACTTCTTTTCTTTTCGAATACTTGATCTTAGAATATTTACTCAGGGTAAGCCAGCTGTCATGTAGGGAAGTCTGTCTTCTTTGACACTACAGTGTTGTGGGTAGAAGGGAGTGGAATGAGATTCGGATAGAAGGAGCAAGAGACATACAAAGAAGCATCAAGACACCAGGTATATGACTGACAAAGCCATCTCAGAAGTGGATTTTCCATTCCCGGTACCCTCAGCTGACACAATATGAGTCAGAGATGAACTAAGTATCCCACGTTCTTCCAGAATTCCTTACTCACAAAATTGTGAATTAAGCATTTGTATGGTTTGTTAAACTACAATACATAATCAGAACAAAGGCAATAACATGGAAGCTTGCCATAGTTTCATCTCTACTTCATGAATAATAAGTACAAAAATACATTATTTTTCAAAGCAATTATTATATTTTATTTGAAAGCTGTTAAGAGACGTTGAAAATGTCTTCATTATACAGCTTAAAAAATAGTGAATTATGAGTTATATCTTCATCACCCTTGGCAGCTGTCTCATGTTGTCATAATTTTGTATATTTATTAATAAATTATTCAGTTTATGCTTTTATTATTTAAATACTGACATGAAAAAAGTTTGCGGGGTTTAAAAGAGTAAATTTTAGGGGATAGAGAAAAATCTCATCCTGTAGTAACTGTCTCTTCTGAATTTTGTGAATACTTTTGTCTGACTTGCATGTTTTGAGGCTTAATTTTGCACTTTTGGGGCAAGTCCAACCCACTTAGATGGCAGCAAGATAAGGGTAATAATCTACTACAAATTGCTAGTAATGTGAATCTGCTTGAGTTCTTTCCATATATTAATGCTTACAGCTGAAAATGATGAGGTGTGTTAGTGCTCAGCTGTGTTCAGCTCTTTGTAATCCCATGGACTGTAGTCCACCAGGCTCCCTTGTCTGTAGGATTTTCCAGACAAGAATACTGGAGTGGGTTGCCATTGCCTTCCTCCAGTTTTGATGGAGAGGTGAGTATGGAAACCAGATTAGAGAAGTGAGAAAGCAAAGAGAATGAGCATAGACAACCCTTTCAGGGATTTTTTCTCTGCAAGGGAGAAGATTGTTTTATTGTTGTTTAGTCGCTAAGTCATGCCCGACTCTTTCACAACCCCATGGACTGAAGTCTGGCCAAGCTCTCCTGTCCATGGGATTTCCTAGGCAAGAATACTGGAGGGGGTTGTCATTTCTTTCTCCAAGGGCTGCAGTTTTGGTGGAGATGGTGGTGGCTCAGGAACATGGATGGAATATATGTATGAACACATGTAAGGACATGTATAAATGTACATTCAGTCATGTACATTAATGGAGGTATATTAAGGAAGGAATGATGCTGAAGCTGAAGCTCCAGTGCTTGGGCCACCTGATGCGAAGAACTGACTCATTGGAAAAGACCCGGATGCTGGGAAAGATTGAAGGCAGGAAGAGAAGGGGACGACAGAGGATGAGATGGTTGGATGGCATCACTGACTTGACCGACATGAGTTTAAGCAATCTCTGGGAGTTGGTGATGGACAGGGAAGCATGGCGTGCTGCAGTCCATGGGGTCGAAAAGAGTCGGACATGCCTGAGTGACTGAACTGAAGTGATTAAGGAGGTCTAGATGCTAACAGAAGCAGGCAATAGGTAGTAAATTAAAGGTTCAGTAAAAGAATAATTGACAAATTTGCATTCATGAGAAGATAGGACAGGAACCATATTATCAGTTTACATTGTTCTTTCCTGATAGCTTGGGCACTGAAAAGGCAGAATTTATAAGTTTCTTTGTATCCTCAGCACGTAAAACGTTACCTAGGGAATAGTAGTAGGATCTTCAGTATTTTAGTTGATGGAAAGCGGGAACAACAGCCTGCTAAAATAGTTAATTTCCCTCAGAACTCTCCCAAGATCCTGGGCCAATACTTTCATTATATCCCATCTTTAAATTTGTCAAACATCCATTCCTTATGTATTTTATCTACAGAAACATTTTTAAATTATCCACCTCAGACATTTGATAACAGTTTTAATAATTTTGAATTGGTATTAAGTGTATAATTTCAGGGCTTTTCTATATGCACTAAATGAAAAAAAAAAGTGATAAATGTGAGAAATGAGTAAAACCAATATGGTTAAATTTAATAAAATACAGATTGAAGAACCGACATTTTTTCCACAGTAATATCAGTGAGATATGTGACAAACCTTACTCAATATATAGGTTCCAACAGTATGAGTAAGATGATTACAGGTAGACAGCTTTTGTTTTCTCGGTCCCACATCTCACCTGTTCTTTTGTATTGATTGATTCAGTTTCAAGAGACTCCAGTCTGTTTACATTAGATTAAGACTGCATACCAGCCACATGGTTCTCTGTCATGCTAAACTTTAAAATTTAATAAATGATCAGAAGTTATCTGGATTCAGTAATAATAAATCACAACGTAGTTCATGGATCTTGGCCATGACTCAATTAAAATGAAATTTCATCTGGTTATACTGGTGGTAGTAGAATGTTATTTTGGCGGGAGTGTGATGTGTGTTCTCTGCATCCCATTGTCATTCTTTCTGAAGCATTTCGAATAATCATGTATTCTTAAAAATACACTTATATTTGGAGGACTTTGTGGATTTTTTCGTTTTTGCTATCCCTCATAATACAATTTCAAAACACCAAAAAATAGTTGTTTTTTAAATGATAGGAGAAGCTAAATCCCAATGACTGACCATCAGAAAAGTAGAATTATTAGCTTGATGGTAACTTGATTTTCTTATGCCACAAAAATTAGTGTTCCACATAAGACAAAAATAATTTTACTGAAAATCTTATTAGTTTAAGGGTGAAAGAAAACAGTTGACATATTCTTAACATTAGCTGATGAAAATTAATTTGTGTAAATATATAAAGTAAATAATATAAACAATGAAACTATTAAGTGAAAAATATATACTGTTATCCATTCTGAAAAGTGACTAAAATTTTTCTTACCATACAAGTTAAAATTTAGTGCAGTTTTTTAAACTGGCTGTCTCTGTGTTGCTTTAATAGTATATATCAGGGTTTGTACCAAGTTATTTATTATTATAAACAATATAATAATAGATATTATAAATATAATATTTATATAGTAATAAATATAATATAAAGTATAAATATTATTATACATTACTCATTTAATCTACATAACAGTTCTATAAACTATTATTATTATTATTGCCATTTACCAATGAATAAACTGAGGTTCAGAGAGTTTAGATTGACTTGATATGACTATAAGCTAGTAACTGGCAAAAGAAGTCAAATCTGAGTTAGTCTGAATTGGAAACCAATGCTTTTCATCTCTGTGTTGTACTGTCTACATATACATATTATAATCTTGGCAATCTGTAACATTTGATTTATACTTTAAGTATTACGGGCTTCCCTTGTAGCTCAGAGGTTAAAGCGTCTGCCTCCAATGTGGGAGACCTGGGTTTGATCCCTGGGTCTGTAAGATCCCCTGGAGAAAGAAGTGGCACCCCACTCCAGTATTCTTGCCTGGAGAATCCCATGGATGGAGGAACCTGGTAGGCTACAGTCCATGGGGTCACAAATAGTCGGACACGACTGAGCAACTTCACTTTCACTTTCCACTTAAGTATTATATTTATACAGCCATAATGTAATTGGCTATTATCGTTTATATATTTAAATGTATTTAAGGAATATTTATGTAGTAACTATTATTATGCATAGAGCAGCACTAGGCTTTATGGGTTTCAAAATGTATAGTAAGCTGTCTACTCTCAAGGAATATTCAATCTAGCTAAAAAGGATAACACATACAAATAAAATAGTGTGTAGGCCAAATCGTATGCTTTATAGTACCATATGTATAATATGCAAAAATGTTTGTAAATTATATAGAAGTTTTAAAATAAAATTCTATAGGAATTTTAAAAGAGAATTTGATGACATATTCCATTTTGGGGGGCATGTGTCATTTAGAAGAGTCTTTCGGAAGAGATGAGAGCAGTCATTAATGGATATAAGACACTTGAATTGATTTAGATGCAGAGAATGGACTTGCTGAGATCCATCCGCTTTAGAATTAAGGTTCCTATGAAACTGAACAGTCCCATTCATGTTCTTGTTCTGAAGCTACTTATAGTACAGCAGCTATATTACTGTGATGTAGCCAAGGCGTTTTATTTTGAATTCTGGCACCCCACTTGGCTAATTGAGACATTTCTCTGCTTGGTCCATACTGTTTCGTCATAATGCTTAAGTTTCATTCTGGAGGATGTGCTCCACCTTATTCTTACTTAAAGGAAACCTTCTTACTGTAGCTTCTTTCCCTGGTTTCTGGTCTCATTGAGCTTTCTTTCTTGATCCCTTAATCAAAGTTCCCCGCTAAAGAGATGGCTAAGTATAAATATTTGCCAGCTTCTGTGGCTAACGGCCTCAGCAACTTGCTGACTCCTGTACTAATGTATAACAAGCCTCGCAGTTAATCACATGCTGTGGTCTCCATGGCAGAGTCAAATGTCCTGAACATCAGGTTTTAGTGGCGGAGAACAGCTTCACCATGACAAAGACATGGCAAAGAGAATAAGTGAATCATCACACCATTTTAAATCCCAAATGTCATTTTCCTTGCTGTGCTTTTAGATTTGAACAATGATGATTTATGAGGATAATATGTAGGTTTTTGATCATTTCTATTTCTAATTTTCTATGAGAATGCATATATAGAAAGAAAATAGTTTTGTTCAAGATAGTGAGTCATTATTTTGCTTATTAACTTTTTATGTCCTGCCATTATGTATGAATAAGCATACAGCTTTGAAACAATTTAATGTTTTGCAGTAAAAACAGATTCAGACATAAAATAGTTGTGCATTTTTCATGTTAATCTATTTTTATCTTCAAGGTTTACAGTCACTTTCCAATACATGAAAATTACCATATGAATAATTTGATATAAAATTTGTCCTCTTCACATTTCAAGGCTTATTTTTAGACACAGAAAAAAAATCAGCTTTCCCCCCTTCCTTCCACTCCCAGAATCAGAATCCAAACCACTTGTGTACTTCTTAACCTGCCTCACTATGACTGTATCCAGTAGTGAACTGCACAGGATCAAGGTCACCTTGCTCTGTGTCAAGCCACTCCAGTTCTTCACTGTTTCTGTATTTTAAAATGTGTTATTAGACATTAAATTCTCAGTTTTTGTTGATTTAATTTTAAAGCCACAGCTAAATTGGTTTGGCTTAGGAACATTATCCCGGAAATGTTTTTAAGTGTACTTGGTCATTTGGCTACTGAAACTGAAGGCCGCATGGGAAAACATCGAATGGTTTCTCATTTATATAGAAAATGCAGCTATGGAAGAAACAATATATTCATTGTAGAAGCCAACATTAAAATAAAAATTATTAAGACACTAAAGACTGTTGTGGAGTGCAAGACAGGAGTTGAGGAGAGGGACTGAGGCATTATTTTTTATTAGAAATATATTGCAGAGCCATGGATTGTTAAAATGAAAATTCCTTAAAAATCTTCTAGTAAAAATTTCTCATTTTCCCAGAGGAAACCAAGGCACAGAGGAAATAAGTGACCTACCCAAGTGTACCCAGGCAGTTAATATTAACCAAGACTGGAACTCCATCTTATTAATCTCAGCCAATACTCTTGTGTCCTTTAAAAAAGAAATTTAAACACATTGTTGTGTTATAGACACCAACATTTGGCAGGAAATATATAAGAAATTCTTAATATTGTTACCTTTGGTTAAAAAAGATGAGTTCATTTTATATATTTTTTTAATTTATAATTTCAAATGAATAAGTGAAACATTAGCACATATGACTAGGATTTTTAGATTCAAAATATTCATTTCTCACGTTAAAATTTGAGTTGGGAATACTGAGTCAATTCTATTGCACTATTTGGCTGTTCTCTGTTAGATACTTTTTGAGGAACTGATAAAACTGTTGTTGTGTACAGCAGTAATTTACCTCCTGATACCTCACTGATTGGAAATCAGCAATATTTTGTGAACCAGCAAAGTGATTATGTATAATATCTAACCTTATAGAAATTGTACTCAGTGGGAGTGGGGTGTGATTTTGACATTCTCGAGGATGTTTGGTAATGTCTGGTTTCCGGTTTTGTTGTCATAATATATGCTGCTGGCACTTAGTGAAGAGAGGCTGGACATGGTGTTAAATATCCTACAACGAGCAAGACTGTCCCCCTACACCTCCCTAGAGACCGAATGTTTGTGCCTCCTGAAATTTGTATGTTGAAACTTAATACCTAATGTGATGTGTTAGGAGACTGGGGAAGTACTTAGGCCATGAAGGTGGAACTCTTACAAAAGAGGCCCCAAAGAGCTTCCTTGTCTCTTTCTCTTATGAGGTTACAGGGCAAAGACATTCATCTAAGAAGCAGACATTTATCTAGGAAGCAGGCCTTCAGTTCAGTTCAGTCAGTTCAGTCGCTCAGTCGTGTCCGACTCTTTGCGACCCCATGAATCGCAGCACGCCAGGCCTCCCTGTCCATCACCAACTCCCGGAGTTCACTCAGACTCACGTCCGTCAAGTCAGTGATGCCATCCAGCCATCTCATCCTCTGTCGTCCCCTTCTCCTCCTGCCCCCAATCCATCCCAGCATCAGAGTCTTTTCCAATGAGTCAACTCTTCACATGAGGTGGCCAAAGTACTGGAGTTTCAGCTTTAGCATCATTCCTTCCAAAGAAATAGTTATCAATAGCAGGCCTTCACAGTACTCCCAAATCTGCCAGATGCCTTGGTCTTGAAATTCCCAGCCTCCAGGACTGTGAAATACAAATGTTTGTTGTTTATAAACCACCCAGTTAATGGTATTTTGTGCTAACAGCCTGAACAGACTGAGATGGCTCCCACAGAAAGGAAGTACCATAAGGCCTGTGATGTCAATAGTGTTAACGTTGAGAAACCAAGCACTAGGTGTATTAACTCCTTGATGGAGCAACAGTGAGATAGGAATCAGGAAGTGCATGACACAGTGCATGGCATTCTAAAAGCATTCCAGTACTTGATAGATACTGAGTTAAGATAGCACTGATTGTCAGCCACCCATCTCTTTTTAGCAACCTTAAGAGTTTTTAGACTAACAAAATAATAACACCTCCCTTCATCTTAAAAGTGGAAAAGGAAAGCTATAATAGTGAGCATGTCAACTTGAAATCACAGAAAAAGTAATAATATTAATTTTAATAAGATTTTTGTTTTAAAATAATTTTATATCCATAAAAAGTTACAAAGATAGTGCAGAGTTCACATATACACCCCAGACCATTCGTTTATTGTTAACATTGCCTATGGCCATGTTACCTTGATCAAAAGTAAGAAACCGACATTGGCACATTACTGTTAACTGAATTCCCAACTACATTTGGATTTCTCCAGTTTTTGCACTAATCTTCTCTTTCTATTCCAAGATCCAGTCCAAGGCACCACATTGTTGTCATGTCTCCTCAGCCCCTTCTTACCTGTGATACTGCATACATAAAAGTTCTTCCTGATGTATAGTTCTCTGAGTTTTGACCAATGCATAATTTCATATATACACCCACCCACATAATGTAGAAAACTGTTCCTTCTTCAGAATTCCTTCTGTGGCTCCTTAGTAGTCACTGTTCAACCCCTCAACTGCTAACAACCAGTAGTCTGTTTTCCATTTCTACATTTTTATCTTTCCCAGAATGTTATCTTAATAGAATCATACATTGCATAACCTTTGGGTCCAGCTTCTTTAAATGCACTCAAGTTTTATTCACGGTGTTGGGTAAAACAAAATCTCATTCTTTTATCACTGAATAATATTCCACTGTATAGATATACCACTGTTTCTTATTCACTCCCTTATTTAACCACATTTGGAAACTTCCAGTTTTTATTTATTATGGATAAAGCTGCTATAAACATTTGTCTATAGGCTTTAGTATGAATGTATGCTTTTAAATCACTCAGTAAATACCTGAGAGTATAATTGTTGGGCCCCATCATATACAAACACACATATATATTATAAAGTTTTATTTTTATTTTTCATTAGCGTTCACACATTTTGATGTTTAAACAATGCTTTGACTTTCATTGAATCAGTCAAGTTGAAAATTGAACTGTATCAGTTAGAGAGAGTTGGTCTTAATAATTCAAATCCAAAAGAGCTTTTTTAAAGGTAGTTCCTCTCCTTGATTTATTGTGTCTGAGTAGTTTCTCATCCCCCACCAATTTTATTGAAGTATAATCGCAAATATATTTAAAGTATATATTTAAAGTGCATAATGTGATGACTTCATATGTAGTGAAATTATTACCATAATTGTTAGTTACCTTGTTTTGTATGTGTGTGTGTGGTAAAAACACCTGCGATCTACTGTCTTAGCAAATTCTAAGTATATAATACACTTCTATAACTACATTCACCACGGTGTATACTAGAGCCCCAGAAGTTATTCATCTTAAACTACACGTTTATACCCTTTGACCAACACCTTCCTGTTCCCCTCACCCTCCCAGCCCCTGGCAATGACCATTCTACTCTCTGCTGTTGTGAGTTCAACTTATTTTCTTTTAGAGTCCACATATAAGAGAGATCATATAGTATTTGCTTTTTCTCTGTCTGGCTTATTTAACTTGGCATAAAGCCATCTAGGTACATCCATGTAGCTAATGGCAGGATTTCCTTCCTTTTTATGAATGAATGCTATTAAACTGTGTATATACACATTACATTTTCTTTTTCATTTACCTGTCAATGGACATCTAAGTTAAGAGTCACTGTAAAAAAAAGTTATTGTTCACTTTTAGCAGTGTTTTGGTAGAGTCTTTAGGGTTTTCTCTATGTAAGAGCATGCCAACTGCAAACAATTTATTTCTTCCTGTCCATATGTATGCCTTTTATTTATTTTTCTAACCTAATAGTTCTGGCTGTTCCAGACTTTATTGAATAGAAGTGGCAAAAATGGGTACCCATATCTTCGTCCTGGTCTCAAAGGAAAAGCTTTCATCTTTTCTCTGCTAAGTAGGATGGTAGCTGTGGGTCTGTTATATGTCACCCTTATTATGTTAAAGTACATTCATACTATATCACTGAAAGCCTGAATTTTGTTTGTTTCTTGTTCATATTGCCAGCAGAATGTAATAGTTTTCTGAAGAATATAAAATGTTTATCAATAGGGATGTAGCAGATACACACAAGAACTGGAGTGTATCTAGATGTAGAAACACTGGATTTCCTTATTGAGTTCACCACAAGGTGGTATTTCATTGCAGCTATAAGAAATGTATATGACTTATCATAAGGTAAATGCCAACTTGGCAACATGTATCACTTTTGTAGCTGGCATTCTATGTTCAGGTTCATTGTGTTTCTGACATATTCCCATCATTTCCTTTCATGAGAGAATCTCTTCCTTGTGAACTGCAGTGACTTTTTTATTGACATAATACAAGTGCAAAAGCTTTCCAGCAAAGCATCACTTTGTAACAATAGGCCAGAAACACTCTGCCAAGCAATAAGTCATCTATATATTCACTGGAGCACAAAAATATTTCAGTGATGTGCCAGGTAAGATTGACATTCTAGTAGGGAGATTTCAATCAAATGCAATTTCTTATGCAATTTTGGTAAAATTTAAGGTATTTAATTCTTGTGTATAATTATGTTTCTGAACTTCATATATACATTGTTATATTTTTCAACTGAATTCACAGCAGAATAGAAAAACTGAGAACAAGAAGAGGTGTTATTACTTAGAGGTGTTTTTTAAACAGTTCTTCAATTTCATAACTTGTTTCCTTCTACTTTGATTTAGAAATGTGTTACACTCCTGCAAGGTTTCACATTTGATATACATTAAAAAAAAAAAAAAAACAAGAATAATTTGAGAGGGATTTTCTAGCATTGGAACTGTTGATAAAGAACCTGCTTGCCAGTGCAGGAGAGGTAAGAGATTGATCCCTGGGTAAGGATTGATCCCTGGGTTGGGAAGATCCCCTGGAGAAGCACTTGGCAAGCCACTCCAGTATTCTTGCCTGGAGAATCCCATGGAGAGAAGAGACTGCCGGGCTACAGTCTGTGGGGTCGCACAGAGTCTGACATGACTGAAGTGACTTAGCACATACTAGCATAGTGGTTAAGAGCTCTATTCTAAAGCCAGACATTTTGAATTTTTAATATTAGCTCTGCCTCTTAACTTGTTTTTAACTTCGTGCACAATACTTACTCTCTTAATACTTCAGCCTCTTCTTCAAAAATGGAAATAATATTCATCTAAATGGGAGCAATAGCTCTGAGCAACCCACTCCAGTATTCTTGCTTGGAGAATTCCGTGGACAGAGGAGCCTGGCAGGCTACAATCCAGGGGTCACAAAGAGTCAGACATGAGTGAGCGACTAACACTTTGAGTTTCTAATATTGTGAATATCATATAGGACATTCTGTGTTTGCTATCATTATTGCTTTTGAAGGAAAATGAAAATACATTTGCTCCAAATATTGAACATATTTAGTTCCAATCATTGCTGTTAATTTATTTCAAGTTTCCTACAGTGAAAAAGGGCTTCCCAGGTGCTCAGTGATAAAGAATCTACCTGCAGTGCAGGAGATGGCGGTTTGTCCCTGGGGGGGGGAAGATCCTCTGAAGGAGGAAATGGCAACCCATTCTCCTGTGCTTGCCTGGGAAGGCCCACGGACAGAGAAGCCTGGCAGGCCATAGTCCGTGGGGTCGCAAAAGTGTTGGACGTGACTTAGCAGCTAACCAACAGTGAGGAAGAAGGCAGCCCATTCCTTCACCATTATTTGATATTTTAAGTGTTGTAGTTAATATTTATGTATGATATAGCACATATTATTAGATATTGAGAATTTATATATATATTTCACAAGATATTAGATATTGAGAATGTAATAATATATGGGTTGTCTCCATTCCCAGAGACACTAACACCATCCTGCTGCTGCTGCTGCTAAGTCGCTTCAGTCATGTCCGACTCTGTGCAACCCCATAGATGGCAGCCCACCAGGCTCCCCCGTCCCTGGGATTCTCCAGGCAAGAACACTGGAGTGGGTTGCCATTTCCTTCTCCAATGCATGAAAATGAAAAGTGAAAGTGAAGTCGCTCAGTCGTGTCCGACTCTTCGCGACCCCATGGACTGCAGCCTACCAGGCTCCTCCATCCATGGGATTTTCCAGGCAAGAGTACTGGAGTGGGGTGCCATTGGGAAAACAAATTATTATATTACCTACTAAGTAGTCTCTTTAAAATCATCTCATTTGGGGGTTAACATATACATGTTATTCTTTAAGCATTTAATGGTTGATAGTTTTTGGTTTCTTACCTTGATTAAAGATTAAGACCTTCTTTTAACTAAAAAGATGTTTCATTAAGAGGGAGAGGAAAAGAATAACTTTTTCTTTTCTTTTCCAGTTTTTTTAAGAAATATTCTATATACATACTGTATGTGTTTCAATGGTTCAATATGATGGTTTGATTTATATATATTATGACGTGATTGCCACAATAGATTTAGTTAACTTTATCATCTGATATAAATACAATAAAAATATTTCTCCCTGTGTTGAGAACATACAGAATCTATCCTGTTAACAACTTTTCCTATACATCATACAGCAGTGTTATATATGTTATGCATCACATCCCTAGTATTTATTTATCTTATAACTGGAAATTGTATCTTGTGACATTATTCCTCCAATTTCTCCTCCCTCTACCTCTCTGGTAACCATGAATCTGATCTCTTTTTCTATGACTTTGGTGAGTTTTGTTTATCTGTTTTTAGATTCCACATATAAGTGAGATGATGCAGTATTTGTCTTTGTCTGTCAGACTTATTTCATTTAGCATAATGCCTTCAAGATCCATCCATGTTGTCACAAATGATAAGATTCTTTTAAACAGCTGAACAGTAGTCTATTTATATATATATCACAAATTTCCATGTGTTTCTTATCCTAAAAAATCATAACTGAAATTTTACATCTCACTTCATGGCTTTTGGGTTGGATTGTGGGTACTTGGAGTTAATTTTGGATATGATATTATGGTGAGACTGATGACAAATAAGAAAAAAAAAGACTTCTGAATAAATTTCACATACAGATTTGTTTTTAGAAAATACAGGGATAACACCACTGGATTTTTGCAAATGTTCACTTTAAATATAATCTTTAAAACTAAATATTTTGGTCAAAGCTTGAAAATAAGTCAATAAAAACAATGGATTACATGTAGTATATTATTGTTTTGATAATAAAACCTACTGCCATATGTGAGTGCCAAAACCAGGAATTATTCTGCTGCTACTGCTGCTAAGTCACTTCAGTCGTGTCTGACTCTGTGCGACCCCATAGATGGCAGCCCACCAGGCTCCCCTGTCCCTGGGATTCTCCAGGCAAGAACACTGGAGTGGGTTGCCATTTCCTTTTCCATTGGATGAAAGTGAAAAGTGAAAGTGAAGTCGCTCAGTCATGTCTGACTCTTAGCGACCCCATGGACTTAAGCCTGCCACGCTCCTCCGTCCATGGGATTTTCCAGGCAAGAGTACTGGAGTGGGGTGCCAGTTCTAGGTGTCTTTATATCATGTAATCCTAACAATAACTTGAAACATTGTAAATGTTTAAATCCTTATTTTGAAGATGGGAATAAGAAAGCACAGTTGATCTGCCCCGGATGACCCAGGTAGAAAATTTCAGGATTGGAATTTCGCTTGAGGTTGACTCCAAAAGCCTATTCTCTTTGCAACTTATTATGTCCCATTGGAAAGAATACAACTTATTTCAGCAATTACTTGTAGAAGTATCTCCCACTAATTCATATTTGTAATGTCATATACCAAATCTGAGATCATAGCACTTTAGAAAATAGTATATAAAAATGGAACATGTTTGGATTGGTACAAAGAAAATGATTAAGAGGATAAAAATAACCCAAAGTGATAGTTAATTTAAGCAAATTTAAGCTAAACATTGAGAAGTTAAGAATATAAGCTTCTTAGATTTTCAAAACAATAACCTTTCCTGTTGCAGAAAGCATTTATATAAGACACTGATAATTTTTTTTAAAAAAAAGACTAGTTATATGTTATTAATGTCTCCAACTTACTGAGTTATATCGGCTAATTTTTATATTAAAAAAAATTTTTTTGATCCAGTGTTCCTGTTTCACTTGAGAAAAGAAGAAAAAGAGAAAAGAAATCAATTTTTGAATCCTCATACATGTTGAAGTCATGTGTCAATAGCAAATTAAATAGTCTTATGAGTTCAGTTTATGATACTTGAGTAGTTTTTCCCTTCCTCCGCATACACTTTGTTTCAGTTACTTAGTTCACTGACAAATCTTCCTACTTCTCAGTTTATTTTTCCCATTTCAAATCTAGTTGATATTTTATTTTACAGATTTTGAGAAAACGATGTATGTTGTCTATGTATTCACCAAGAGATGCCCCAGAAGTGTGTATTAATTTTTTCTTAGTGTAGAGTGAAGCATGTGGTTGTGGAAGTACCATGGAGATGGATTCTGATGGAGAAACCCAGCAGCTGTTTAGGATGCTACAAGTGAAGTCAGAGCTTAGGGTACTTATTTGAGGCAGTAGTTTCAAACTTGAATGATATAACACCCACCTTTAAAAGAAATTTTGAAAAAAGAACTCTCATCATTCTTATGGTTGACTTTAATTTTATTCTCTTCTATGTATATAAATATTAAATTAGATATAGTAAATTTGTGCCCTTATAAAGCTATAAACCAAAATTAAAATATTATTAAAATTTTGAACAAAATGAAAATCCCCAAATTCAAAAACCCAAATAAAGAATCTGAAGACCTTTTCTACTCCTCATTTCCCTGTTACAATCTGTCTTTGTCTTAGGAAGTTAATATAATGATATCTCTCCCAAGAAGTCTTTCTTAATCATCCCAGATACAGTGAATGATCACTGTTCCCTAGACCTCTGTGCGAATCACACATCTTTCTCTTGTGGGACTTATCTTGTAATATTTCATTACAGGGAATAATATTACCCTGAACTCTTTTCTGGCTCAGAGGTAAAGAATCTGCCTACAACACAGGAGATGCAGGTTCAATCCCTGAGTTGGGAAGATTCCCTGGGGAAGGAAATGCCAACTCACTCCAGTATTCTTCCCTGGGAAATCCCACTGATAGAGGAGCTGGCAGGGTCGCTAAAGAGTGGGACATGACTTAGCAACTAAAACAACAGTATTACCCTATTCAGTCATATGTTCCTTGAGAACAAGAACCATACTTTATTTATCTCTGCACACTATAAGCCTTGAATGATATATTTTTCACATAGTTACTTATTGCTAATTATAAAAATAATACATATTCATTTTTAAAAATTTAGAAAATAGAACTTTTTAAAGAGGAAATTTTAATCACCCATAGCTCCAGAGATAGCCACTACTAAAATTTCAGAGTATATCTCTCCATTCCTTTATATTAATCATCACAGAAACGAATTAACAACATAGTTATTTTAAAGGGTAAATGTATAAGGATATGTATGTATTTGTTTATGTATTATTGTTTTCATCCATTCAACCAGTGCTTTTGGTGATATTACTATATACCAGGCTTTTAAAAAAATAATATTAAAATTATGCTATCTGTATGATTTAGTATTATGCTATTTTTACTTTCATTATATCAGGAGTATTTCCTCATATAATTAAGTATTATTCAAATATGAGTTTTATGACTAAATGCAATTATAAGTGAATCCTAAGCTCTCTATTTTAACAACTATGCAATTATGGATGTATTGTAACCTCATTCTATTTTTATATACATTTGTTTTGTGTAGATTAGTATCTTTCACATAAGTATTTGTTGAATAAATAACCTCAGTGTTATTTTATAAGCTTTGTGTCTAAGAATATACCCGTATGTTTGCATAGTTATTATCATTCCACCAATGCTTTTGGAGGTCTGATTGTATGCCAGTCATTGGATAATGTCTGGAAAAACAGAATTAAATGCAATTTCTGTACTAAAAAGGGTTAGATCTCTTAGAAAGACAAATGAGCCAACAATTACAGTACTTTAAGATAGAGCCCAGGGTGCAGCCAATTCACTGATGGAAACTTAGCAATAATGATGTTTTCAGTTTCCTGTCTAACTTGCATACGTGTGTGTGTGCTTAGTCATTCAGTAGTGTCCAACTCTTTGCAACCCTTTGAACTATAGCCCACCAGGTTCCTCTGTCCGTGGAATTCCCAGGCAAGAATACTGGAGTTGGTTGCCATTTTTCTCCTCCAGGGGATCTTCCAAACCCAGGTTTCAAACTTGCATCTCCTGTGTCTCCTGCATGGCATGTAAATTCTTTACCTGCTGAGCCATCACAGAAGCTTAATTTACATGAAGAATGAAAGAAAGAAAGTGAAGTCACTCAATAGAGCCGGACCCTTTTCAACCCCGTGGACTGTAGCCTGCTGGGTTCCATTATCCATGGGATTTTCCAGGCAAGAATACTGGAGTGGGTTGCCATTTCCTTCTCCAGTGAATCTTTCCGTCCCAGGGATCGAACCCGAGTCTCCCACATTGCAAGCAGACTCTTTACCATCTGAGCCACCAGAGAATCCCTAATTTACATAACCCTAAGTAAATTAAGCATTCAGCATTAGACACTTAAAATTAAGGGATGCAAAACCCTTAGTAGAAAATATCATATATCTCATGCCTTTCTCTTTCTCCCCACCCAACTTAGATTTCAGCTTTTGGTTCTATGAATAGAAAACTTTTTGTGAGAGAGCTTAATACATTTGCGGAATGAGCTCTTTTTGAACTGTCAGATGCCTTATTCCTTATTTCCACCTCCACTTTCACCTCCCCACTGATGCCTTTGACTTTAATTTCTCTCCAGTGACCTAGGGATTAATTTTTGTTCTTTCTTCATGTAAGTTTATAACTGTGTTCTCATATGAGAAATTTTATAATTTTAATTAATAAAAATAAAACAGAAGACACCACTATTCTTAGGCATAATGAAAATTAAGGGATTGAAGTTCAGTTCAATTCAGTTCAGTCGCTCAGTCATGTCCGACTCTTTGCGACCCCATGAATCGCAGCACATCAGGCCTCCCTGTCCATCACCAACTCCTGGAGTTCACTCAGACTCACATCTGTCGAGTCAGTAATGCCATCCAGCCATCTCATCCTCTGTCATCCCCTTCTCCTCCTGCCCCCAATCCCGCCCAGCATCAGAGTCTTTTCCAATGAGTCAACTCTTCGCATGAGTTGGCCAAAGTACTGGAGTTTCAGCTTTAGCATCATTCCTTCCAAAGAAATCCCAGGGCTGATCTCCTTCAGAATGGACTGGTTGGATCTCCTTGCAGTCCAAGGGACTCTCAAGAGTCTTCTCCAACACCACAGTTCAAAAGCATCAATTCTTCGGTGCTCAGCCTTCTTCACAGTCCAACTCTCACATCCATACATGACCACAGGAAAAACCATAGCCTTGACTAGACGGACCTTTGTTGGCAAAGTAATGTCTTTGCTTTTCAATACGCTGTCTAGGTTGGACATAACTTTCCTTCCAAGGAGTAAGCGTCTTTTAATTTCGTGGCTGCAGTCGCCATCTGCAG
Organism: Bubalus kerabau; assembly: GCF_029407905.1. Taxonomy (NCBI): domain Eukaryota; kingdom Metazoa; phylum Chordata; class Mammalia; order Artiodactyla; family Bovidae; genus Bubalus; species Bubalus kerabau. Next base: position 38,280,056 of record NC_073645.1, read on the forward strand.
TGATTTTGGAGCCCAGAAAAATAAAGTCTGACACTGTTTCCCCATCTATTTCCCATGAAGTGATGGGACCAGATGCCATGATCTTTGTTTTCTGAATGTTGAGCTTTAAGCCAACTTTTTCACTCTCCTCTTTCACTTTCATCAAGAGGCTTTTTAGTTCCTCTTCACTTTCTGCTATAAGGATTGTGTCAACTTTCCCTCAAATCATTGAAAACCCACTGCAGATGTGGAACATTATATATAACAAGTGCAATAATTAATTTATTTTCTCTAAAAGTACCCCTTGAGAACTAGTATATACCAAGCTTTGAGCTAGGTCCTAGTACTATAGTAATGATTTCTTGCTTTCATAGAAGTTATATTCTAGTGGATGATAGAAGTATACACAAGATACCACGTGTTCATTAACTTAATTTTTGTAAGATACTTGTAAATGGAATTATGTTTGTAAGAACATCTTTAAATAATGTGTATTAAATAAAAAATTATACTAATAATGATTACATGGAGTCATTAGCACTATATTTTTTAATAGGGCTACTGTAAAAGAACTTCTGGTTTCCAGTACAATAACTACTGGAAAAATATATGCCAAGATTCAAATTGAAATGCATATGACATTTATCTTCTTATGGAATGAACAGTGAGAACTAGAACCCTGTTGTTACTCCCTTATCATTAGGTAGAATCTTACTCTTCTCCCTTTAAGTGTGGACTGGAAGCAACTCACTTACGACAGAGGTGGAGTGTATTCCATCTAAGTTGGGGATGGAAGAAGCCACAAGGCTTCTTGCTGTTGTGGTGTCTTGAAACGCTTGCCATCTGGATGCTTCCTTTCAACATACTTCCTCTAGGGAGCTACCATGATGTTAAAAGTCCAGGTCACATGAGGAAGGCCCATGCAGGCACTCAGTTGACACACTCAACTGGGTCAAGACTCCAAGTCACTCAACCCAGGTCTCAGACCTGTGAATGAAGTTCTGTATGTGCAAAGAGGAAAGCAAAGAGATATTTGGTGGTAGGTATCAGGGAAAGAGGGCTTCCCTGGTGGCTCAGTGGTAAAGAATCCACCTGTATTGCAGGAGACCTGGATTCGATCCCTGAGTCGGAAACATCAAATGGCAATCCACTCCAGTATTCTTGTCCATGGAGAATTCCATGGACAGAGAGCCTGATTGGCTACAGTCCATGGGGTTGCAAAGAGATGGATGTGACTAAACACATACACCTAAGACATAATCTTAGATCTCAAGGAGTCAGAGTCTTAGGGTAAACTTTTCTAAATACTTAATTGTTTACTTGCCACTTACAGACTTTGTCCAGAAGAGATCTTTGAAAGTCGAAATTATTTAGCCTAGAATGCAATACCTTTCAAATATGACCTTAACTTCTCATACGTTTATTATTTTCTGTAGCACTTTCCAACCAGAAATCTGGTTTTCCTAAAAAAAAAAAAAAAAAAAAAGGTCTGTATTTCTCAGTTCAATTCAGTTGCTCAGTCATGTCCGACTCTTTGCGACCCCATGGACTGCAGCATGCCAGGCTTCCTTGTCCATCACCAACTCCTGGAACTTGCTCAAACTCATGTCCATAGAGTCGGTGATGCCATCCAACCATCTCATCCTCTGTCGTCCCCTTCTCCTGCCTTCAATCTTTCCCAGCATCAGAGTCTTTTCCAAGAAGTCAGTTCTTTGCATCACATGGCCAAAGTTGGAGTTTCAGCTTCAGCATCAGTCCTTCCAATGAATATTCAGGACTGATTTCCTTTAGGATTGACTGGTTTGCTCTCCTTGCAGTCCAAGGGACTCTCAAGAGTCTTCTCCAACACCACAGTTCAAAAGCATCAATTCTTCGGCCCTCAGCTTTCTTTATAGTCCAACTCTCACAACCATACATGACTACTGGGAAAACCATAGCTTTGACTAGATGGACCTTGGTCGCCAAAGTAATGCCTCTGCTTTTTAATATGCTGTCTAGGTTGGTCATAGTTTTTCTTCCAAGGAGCAAGCGTCTTTTAATTTCATGGCTGCAAGATGACTTAAATTATCTCTGTTCTTCAAAATTCAACTCACTCTTTATAACCCAACTTAAATACTACTTCTCCAGGAACTATTTCCTGACTGCCTTTCCAAATATGATATATTTTTCTGCTGAAACCTCAATAATAATTTATGCCATCTCTTTATATTTCCTTCCCACTAGACTTTAAGTTCCTTGCAAACAAAGGCTACTTCTTTTTATCTATATCCTATGTACCACCTAGATTGAAATATTCCACACAGGAAGCATTCAACAAATATTTACTGAATGGAACTGAGTTGAACACAGTGCCTTGAACTGCAGCTGCATCATTTGTTCATGAATGCATCATGGATTTTAAAAGTATAAGACAAAATTTGATATAGTATGAATATACGGAAATGGGGTTCCAGTTACTATCCTTTGACATTATTCCAGTTACTATTCCATTATTCCAGTTCCAGTTACTATTCCCTTGACAAAATGAAGATTAGTGTATCAAAACTGTTGAGAAAGAGAAAAAACAGCTGAAATGTGAATACAACAATCTTATAACATATAACACCCAGGAATCTAAATTTGCTGTATAAAGTTGATCAATTTTTAATTATTTAATATTAATGAATGCTTTTAAATCAACAAATTTCACCTCTAGGTATAGATTTTTAAAGAGTAAAGAGGAAGATGCCCTAAACTACATGAATGATCAATTCTGACTTCAAAATCCAATAAAATTCAGAAAGTAAAGTATATTAACATTTGGAGTGAACCAAAGACAATGTAACATTCATTAGTTTCAGACTGAAAATCTCATTTTCTGTCCTAGACCACATTATTTATTTGCTTAAGCCAAACAGACTCTTTAGGAGCTTCTGTCTTGCCTTATGTTCCTGTTCCCCTGGAAATACATAGTAATGAAGGTCCTTTAACAGATGTTCCTCTAGACATATTAAATTCCAAGGTTCGCTGTTCATTTTGTTCACCACAGCTATTTTTATTACCGCAAATAAAAATAGGGAAGTACATCAGATCAAAGGACAGCGCACCTACTGCGGTTGTACACCTGGCTGATGTCATTAATAGCACCGCCATAGCTCACTTTATTGAGTGCTCACAATGCCAGCTAGTCTTATAAACGCTTTACATATATTATTCAATCTGATTATCTTAACAGCCTTATAATGTGGTTTATTACTAGTCCCATCGTAAAGATAGAGAAAATGTGGTACAGAAATGTTTGTTGTTGTTTAGTCTGGAAGTTGTGTCCAGCACTCTGTGACCCCAAGGACTGCAGCGCGCCTAGCTTCCCTGTCCATCAGTATCTCCTGGAGTTTGCTTAAATTCATGTTCATTGAGTCAGCTGGGTTCCTGATTTTTCTTTGAAAATCCTGACTAACATTTCAGTTAAAGTAGAAACAAAAGATAGCTGAATCATTATAGTTCCTGTTATATATCTTTTATGCAGTACTTATTTCTCTTCTGTAATTGCTTGTTTTGTATCTGGTTGCTTGCTAGCATATATAAGCCTCCATGAAAATTGATTATGCTGTGTTTAGCTCTATTTATCTTCATTTTCTCAGTGCCTAACATAGTGTCTTACATGTACTAAGCATTTGGTTAGTATCTGTTGGATAAATGCATGTGTGCATGAATGAACAGAAGAAAATAAGCTGATAAAGGGGTCGTGGATATGCATAATTACTCTCCTGGCATAAATGCTATGAAAGTAAGCGTAGGGGAATTTTTGAGTGATTTGGGGGCTCTTTAATGAAAAATGTATGACCACAGGTGCCAACAGAACACACATTTTATTTGGGTGACACTCTGACAATTCCTTCACAGCAGGAAACTCTAGAATCTACCGTGAAGGGCCACCACTCAAAAGGGGAAGGTGAAAAGGAAGCTTCCAGGGGAGAAGTGGTAAAGAGGGGGAGCTTACATGTTTAGATGATGTGGTTCAGCAGCACTTGGAGAGTCTGCTCAGGTTGGAGAGCTGCAAAGGGCATTTAAGTCTTTATGTTTTTGTTGCTATTCAGTTGCTAAATCACATCTGACTCTTTGCAACCCTATGAACTGCAACACTCCAGGCTTCCCTGTCCTTCATTATCTCCCAGAGTTTGCTCAAATATATATCCATTGAGTCAGTCTTCCCCAGTATAGCCCAGTCCCCAGCCCCTGGCAAACACTGATCTACTGTAGGTCTCTGTGATTTGCCTGTGTAGGATATTTCATGTTAATGGAATGATATACCTTTGTGTCTGGCTTCTTTCGTGTGGTGTAACATTTATTCCATGTCATAGTGCATGGTTCTTCATTCCTTTTTATGGTGGTATGATATTCCATGGTATGGATAGACTACGTTTGGTTTACCTCTGCCTAGGGTGATGGGTTTGGGGGCTGTTTCCACCTTTGGCTATCATGGATATGCTGCTGTGAACACTTGTCTGCCAGTTTTTGTGTGGATGTTTGTGCTCCTCTCTCTTGGTTGTGTACCAAGGAGTGGAATTGCTGGAACATGTGTTAATCCTATATTTAACTATTTGAAGGACTGCCAGATTGCTGTGCAAAGCAGCTGCACTGTTCTGTGATCCCATGAGCAGTGCGTGAGGTTTCCAGTCTCTTCACATCCTCACTAGTACTTATTATTATCTGCCTTTAGGGCTTCCCTGGTGGCTCAGATGGTAAAGCGTCTGCCTGCAATGCAGGAGACCCAGGTTTGATCCCTGGGTCCAGAAGATCCTCTGGAGAAGGCAGTGGCAACCCACTCCAGTGCTCTTGCCTGGAAAATCCCATGGAAGGAGGAGCCTGGTAGTCTACAGTCCATGGGGTTGCAAAGAGTTGGACATGACTGAGCGACTTCACTTTTTTTTAATCTGTAGCCTGGGGCTAGCCGATGCAGGGCAGTTATCTGGGGTGTACAAAGCAGATAGGCTCTTATTGTTCAGTTGCTAACATATTCAACTCTTTGCTACCCCATGAACTGTAGCACACTAGGCTTCCCTGTCCTTCACTATCTCCTGGAGTTTGCTCAAACTCATGTCCAGTGAGTCAGTGATGCCATCCAACCATCTCATCCTCTGTCGCACCCTTAGCCACCTGCCTTCAATCTTTGCTAGCATCAGAGGCTTTTCCAGTGAGTTGGGTCTTTGCATCGGGTGGCCAAAGTATTGGAGCTTCAGCTTCAGCATCAGTCCTTTCAGTGAATATTCAGGGTTGATTTCTTTTAGGATTGACTAGTTTGATCTCCTTGCTGTCCAAGGGACTCCCAAAAGTCTTCTCCAGCACCACAATTTCAATTCTTCTACACTCAGCCTTCTTTATGGTCCAGTCCTCACATCATTATATGACTATTGGAAACCCCAATTATCCATGCAGTTCATTAGTTTTAACAAATGTACCACACTGTGGCGAGTGCTGATGATGAGGAAAGCTATGCATATGTTGAGACAGGAAGTGTATGGGAAATCTCTGTGCCTTTCCCTGAAGTTTATTGTGAACCTTAAGAACCAAAAAATGGTTCCCTAAAAAAATAAAGTTTAAATTAAAACAAAACAAAACAAAAGTTTGACCATATGGACCTTTTTTTGCAAAATGATGTCTCTGCTTTTTAATATGCTGAATGGTTGGTTTTGGCTTTTCTTTCAAGGAGCAAGCATCTTAATTTCATGGCTGTGTTCAATGTCCACAGTGCTTTTGTAGCCCAAGAAAATTAAACCTGCCATTATTTCCACTTTTTTCCCCATCTGTTTGCCATGATGTGATGAGACTGGATGACATAATCTTAGTTTTTTGAATGTGGAGTTTCGAGCCAGCTTTTTCACTCTCCTCTTTCACTGTCATCAAGAGGCCCTTTAGTTCCTCTTCACTTTCTGACATTAGACTGGTATCATCTGCATAACTGAGCCTATTGACATTTCTCCTGGCACTCTTGATTTCAGCTTGTGATTCATCCAGCCCAGCATTTTGGATGATGTACTCTGCATATAAGTTAAATAAGCCAGGTGACAATATATAGCCTTGACGTACTCCTTTCCCAACTTTGAACCAGTCTATTGTTCCATCTTGGATTCTAACTGTTGCTTCTTGACCTGCATACAGGTTTCTCAGGAGGCAGGTAATGTGGTTTGGTATTCCTGTCTCTGTAAGATTTCTCCACACTTTGTTGTGATGCACACAGTCAAAGGCTTTAGTGTAGTCAATGAGGTAGAAGTAGTTTCTTTTTGTTTTGTGACACAGCAGATGTTGGCAATTTGATCTCTGGTTCCTCTGCCTTTTCTAAATCCAGCTTGTACATCTGGAAGGTCTCAGTTCATGCACTTGAAGGATTTTGAGCATTGCCTTGCTAGCAAGTGAAATGAGTATAATTGTACAGTAGTTTGAACCTTCTTTGGCATTGCCATTTTTGGAGATTGGAATGCTCTAGCTGACTAAAAATCTGCTTGTCTGGGCGATGGTTTAGACAATAGAGTTATGGTTAGTCACTAGTCATGTCCAACTCTGCAAGTCCATGGACTGTAGCCTGCCAGGCTTCTCCATCCATAGGATTTCCCAGGCAAGAATACTGGAATGGGTAGTTACTCCCTTTTCCAGGGAATCTTCTAACCCAGGGATCGAACCCACGTGTTGCACTGCAGGCAGAGTCTTTACTGTCTGGGCCATAGGTTGTGTAAAAGGTGCTGATGGGCTTTTGAGCTAATGGGTCTCATCCTTCTATGAAGAAATAAACAGCCTAAGTGCAGAGATGATGTTTGGCTCATTTGTATAACAGTAAGTAAACAGGATATAAAAGATAATAATTCAAGAAAGAGAAGAAGTGAGTTTATTGGCTTTTACCCAGCATTATTTCATATACTTAATTTTTTCAAGCACGTCAAGCTAAAAGATTAGATCATGGTAAGGAACAAATTTATACCAGTGTACACATACTCAAATTAATGATCATTTCTATGGTTTGAGTTTCAGTGAAACCACAACTGAACCATAAATACCAATCTCCATAGATTAAGAAATAAGCTATGAATGTTTTTATGAAAATTGATTATGAAATAAACTTTCACTTTTATTAATATAAAAAAGGAATATTATATGGAGAATTCATTATGGGAGAATGAATTAAACCCCTGAAGAAAAATGAATCATAATTGTACTTTTATTACTGTTCCACTATGTATTAGGAAAACTCACTCTAGCTTCTCTTTTAAGAGAGAGATTGTTTGTAATTGTTTAATGTCATTTGAATACCTGTAATATATTATTTGAGTTAACCTTTTACTGTATCATCTATCAGAGTCCAAAGGGTCGCACAGAGTCAGACATGACTAAAGCATCTTAGCACAGCACATCTCCTACTGAGAGGAACTTGTATCTTAAGTCAAATGCTTAGGCTGCGTGTTTTTCACAGACATCACTAAAGATGTCGTGAGTCACAGATGCCAGCGAGGGAAACAGCCCAAAAGTCCTGTCCAATCACTGCATCTGGACCTGGCTTTCTTAGTCCTGAGACTTATGAACTGCAAGGATAATGTCTCTGTTCATGCTGTATTCAGTGCACAATGGTAGACCAGGGACTGGATAAACAGAGCAAACACTTGTATTCAGAAATATGAGGAATGGAAGACAGGCAGCAAGCACTTGGTCTCCAAGCACTTTGAGAACTCCCTGTGCAGTGATGGTGAGGGTGAGGAATCTCAACTGTGTGTCGTTTCTTGTAGTCCCTGGGTGTACTCTCAGGAAGGAACTTCCCTTCTATTATCCTCCTTGGCCACATCTGAAGTAGGTGTAGTAGAACATACCTTACATGGGGGCTGTGAAGCTTTCTCTTCGCACTTTCTGCTTAAAGAAAGTTCGTAGCTTAAGGGAAATTTTATGTCTTGAATGATGCCATTATTTTTTTATTGCAGATTTGTGGTTTCTCTCAGAAACTCATAGGGCTTCTTCTCTATTTGATTGCAGTAATTTCCATGTACAAGTAACTGTGTCCATGGTTCTTTTAGAGACGTAATTCTCAGATCTGCTGCTTTCTTTACTTTCTCTCCCCTTACCTCACTCTTTAGACATAGTGGGGGCTGCATTGAGCTACCTGACTTCTGTGCAAAGGCTGAGCTTTTAATCTGATCTTTGTTCTAAGTTATTTGATCCAATTGAAATATTTTAGGGTACATCATTGCTATATTATATTTGCCCCATGGCATCATAATCAGCTCAGCAATTTTCAAACTGGGCAGAAGGCTATAACTTTAATTTGGTCTTTGACACAATGTTAAATTTTAATGAGCCTTTGTCACTCAGAGTCTTTCTCAGCTGTATTATTTTCTGCTTAGGGTCTATAGCAGTTAGTTTTCTCAATATTGCAAGAACTCGAATTTTTGGACTCTCTCATTTCCTTCATGTCTCTTTGCAAACTAATTCTCTCATGATCAAAGATCTTTCCTTAATGCCTTGACAAATGCAACCTAACACACTCCACTAATGCTCTGTTTTCCAATCTCTTCCCCTAAAGTTTGAATGTACTTGGTACATGGCTTGTTTCCCAAGTTACCAAAGACAGCATTCAACCCGATATCTTTCCACTGGATAACATGGATTGCTATCTAGTCAACTACCAGTATGAATTTTCTCATAACCTAGCTACTAAATCAATGCCACGTGGCTAGGTTTTTGTTACAGCAGGGCCTCATGCCAACTTTCAATTGTGGATTAGTCAAGATATGCTTTGTAATGCTGTGATGATGAATTAACATTGAAACCTCAAGCTTTATACAACAGTGGTTGATTTCTTACTCTGGTAACATGTCTAAACGTGATCAGTTAGGGACTTCTGTTCTACATAGCACCCAGGGACTTAGAGTAATATGAGAGCAACATCTAGATTCTCACTGTCAGTTCTTTCCAGTTCTTCCCAGGTGGCGCTAGTGGTAAAGACACTCCCTGCCAATGCAGGAGACGTAAGAGACACAGTTTAAACCCGTGGGTCAGGAAGTTCCCTTGGAGAAAGGCATGGCAACCCACTCCAGTATTCTTGCCTAGAGAATCCCATGGACAGAGGAGCCTGGTGGGTTACAGTCCAAAGGGTCGCAAAGAGTTGAACACTACTGAAGTGACTTAGCACACATAACTCTTATTGGTCAACCAATGCAGCCATAGGTAGTTCACGGAGAATTCACATCTCTGCTTTGGCCCAGAAATGGTAGAACTTTGTCTCCAAATTTCTGGGTTGAAATTTGTATAAACATCAATATTTGTTAAAAATTTACTATGTTTCATAACCATTGATAAAGCATACAAACATAGATAAATAATCCTCCCAAGAAGATTTTCATTGACTCTAAATGTTTTGGCCTAATTAGGTTCTAGGCTAGTAATCTGGATTTTTGATATATAGAGTTTTGTCTAATAATGTGTCATGAGTTCTTCTAGTATCAGTAGACAGTTCATGATAACTGTCTCCATATTCCTATATTATATATATAGCCTATATTAATAATTACATAGTTGTTTAATTGAAAGGAAAGTTTTTAAGAAATCTAGTAGTCTTTAAAATGTATTTCTATTAGCTGAATGTTTTTAGTTTAAACTTGCTCAGTCACTTCAGTTGCTCAGTTGTATCTGACTCTTTGCGACCCTATGGACTGCAGCATGCCAGGCTTCCTTGTCCATCACCAACTCCTAGAGCTTGCTCAAACACGTATCCATCGAGTCAGTGATGCCATCCAACCATCTTATTCTCTATCATCCCCTTCTCCTCCTGCCTTCAATCTTTCCCAGCATCAGGGTCTTTTCAAATGAGTCAGCTCTTTGCGCCAGGTGGCCAAAATGCTGGGAGTTTCAGCTTCAGCATCAGTCCTTCCAGTGAATTAAACTTGCTACTACTTGGCAATATATTGTTTACTAAGTATGTGCTTAGTCGTTCAGTCATGTCTCTTTTACATGATATTTATGTACTTAATAAGATATTCCTAATAAAATAATTTTTCATGAGCCCTCCAATTTCAGTGCATTTGAAAGATGTATTAAAACTTTAATATGAAGCATAATGGGGAACATTTTTCTGTTTTTCTCATGACTCGCTGTGGTTATGTATAATGTTATTGCAAGCAAACATTTTAAAAGCTTTTCATCTTATGGTTTGATGTCCCCCCAGTTTTAAATCTTTAAGGTCTTTTGTGTGTAATTAAAAAAAAATTTTATTGGAGTATAGTTGATTTACTCTAAGGTTTTTTAAATTCTTTTGGAATAAGACATGGATATGAAGAAATAACATAACTAGTGTTAATCAGTTGTGTCTGAAATAACAATATGTTCGTTATGGAGTTGTGGGTAAATTAAAGAAGACACTGTATGTATAAGCGGCTAGCACGTAGTGTTGCTTTAAAAATGTTGGTCTTCTTCCACATCTTTTCCTAGTAATTTAATTGATTTGTGGCTATTACTGCAGAATACTGAGTATTCTACATCAGTGTTTCTTTTACAGTAACTTTAAAATGTAAAAAGTGAAATGCAATAGTTATCTGTAGTTATCAGCAAAACTAACTACTTAAACTACATCAGCAATTTCCAATCATGAGTCAGTGGATAGGTGCTATCTATGACCACATGTTCAGTGTACAACTAAAAAAATATCAGGATAATAAATTTTTCATTATGCTAAATTAATTTCGTTGAAGTATTATTCCTAATTGTGTTGTGATTCAAATATTTTCAATGAAATTAAAGTAAAACTAGTAAAGTTTAGGGTCTTAAAATATCTTTTCATAGCAAAATAAAGAAGTTGGGACTCAAATTTCTTTTAAAGTTTATTTTAAATATCAGCTTTGCCACTTACTGTGTGACCTAAGGCAAAAATTATTTAGCCTCTCCTTGCATCGTTTTCTCATCCGTAGAATGGAAATACCAAAAGTAACTAATTGTTGTTCTGGTTTAGTCACTAAGTCGTGCCCAACTCTTGTGACGCCATGGACAGTAGTCCACCAGGCTTCTCTGTCCATGAGATTTCCCAGGCAAGAATAGTGGAATGGGTTGCCATTTCCTTCTCCAGGGGACCATCTGGACCCAGGAATCCAACCTGCGTTTCCTGCATTGCAGATGGATTCTTTACTGCTGAGCCAGCAGGGAAACCCACAACTAATTGTTGTTAAAATAAAATTAGATAATACATCAAAACTCTTAGAAGAGTTCTGGAACATGAGAAGAGTTCCATGAATTGCTAAATTATTGTCATAATCACTTGTCTATGAATCTAAAATGCTGGTGATCATGCATGTATTAATTCATCTTATGCCAAAATTACCTCTAAAGTAAGGAAGTCTTATATAGGCAGGTGACGTAATACTTAAAGTCAGAGATTGTCTTTGTTGACTTTGTGATTGAGTATCAAAAAATTTTAAAAATGAAGGAATTTTACAAAATATCCCTATTTTCTGTAATAAATTGAATAGTCATTGAACATTGTTCATACATTATTTGGTGATTTTTAAAGCCCTGTATTTATTTTTTGTATTAGATTATGCTTTGATGCTTATGTTAAGCCCAAGAAAAGAATTTATGACTACATTATTTTTACATCTAAATTAATTATTAAAATGTTCCTATCTTCCTTTTTTTCTCATTAATTTCTTAAAGCAAGTCTTTTTCTACATACCGACTGCACAGTGATGGAGGTCTACATAGTTTTATTATAAATAAAAATAACTGTCAAATACGAGATCTAATTTTTAATTTTTTTTCTTGAGTTGCTTGTATAGTTTATTTCTTGAAGTTAGGAAAATTAGAGTGGTGTTTGTAATTTATTCTTTCTTCTCTTCTTGTAAGGAATCACAAGGTGAAAAAACAATCATTAGATAACTTTCTAATAAAAAGCTTAGCATTTCCTTTCATTTGAATAGCATTTGTTTTGTTTTTCTCAGGAGGAAGTGCTATTGTGTTAATTCTGAATTATTAATGGTATGCCACACCATGGGGGAAAAAACCTACAACCACATATTTCAATGGTTAAAGAGAAAGCATCACCTTTTAAGGAAGAAAATAATGCAGTATTGAAAATATTTCCCTTATAGCAAAAAGCATTGCTCCCTTGCAGACTTTTTTTTAGAACATTCTAGTCTGACTCTTCCTTGAGACATGTTCATTTAGAAGCTTTTAGTCACGTTTTTCCTAAATATGTAATCGTTGCCCTTTGTCCTCAGGATAAGAGAATAGGAAGGTCTGGTAGGAGCTGCCCTACACCCTCACTCATCTGTGTTTTGGGGGCACAACAAAATTCTGTTCCTGGAAAGTAAGGTTGAGTGGCAGGGGTACTGTCTTACTTTCGTCTCTAGCATGTAGTGTGATACTGTTGGCGCTTTGGCCGGGGCTCAGTGGGCATTTATAAAATGAATAGGTTTCAAGCCAGTGGACCTGCACATGTCCGATGTATGATTAAATTGTTCAAGTCACTTTTAGATAAGTCATTTAATTCAAGTTTTGCACTCCTGGCTTGCTATCCAAATTACTGTCTTCCAGTTTTCTCTGGACTTATTTATTAACAAGTGATAGAAACCGTGACTACATTTGGAACACATGTTGGCCAAGTACTGTGTTGAGTAATGTGTAGAAAAAGTGAGTGATGAATGAGATATTATGAACTTCACCAATGAAACCCTTTTGATCAGTAATGTTCTGAGATTCTTCTCTAGAGTGGAATAAAATAATATAATCTAAATTCCTGACTCCTGAACAATTGAAGAAAATGGTATTCCCCTCAACTGCAGTAATTAAAGTTTTGGCTATTAACAAATAACTGAGCCCTAGTTAATAATGTATGAAGCTGACAGGTGTCTGATGGAACCTCATTACTTTAAGGACATCATTGCACCCTGAATTGTCTTTCCATTACTATACTTGAGGCAAGAGTTCAGGTATGATTGTCAGGAAGCAAAACAGTGCAGGGACTTGCAGAATAAATTGCCATATGGCACTGCCAGTGTACAAAGGTGCAGTCAGGAGCCCTGAACCCTAAGCACATGTACTAGATATGTTACAGGTGAGGGCGTCTCTATTACATTTATGAGCCAATGGGTCCTGGAAGGCTTTATTAGACAACAGATGTTAGCTTGTTAAAGCATTTTTTAAAAATAGCCTTATAAAAAGTTTATAGAATGCATGTTTTAACCTGCTGAGATCCAACATAAATAATACTTAGGAAATAATTGTAAAACCAAACAGTAGTTGTAGGAAATGTTGATATTTTAGAAAATACTTTGACTCATTGTAAAGTGTATGCCTTTAGCCATTATTATTTGACTGTAGATATAATCTATGAGTCAGGCAGGATCTTTGTTTTTCCATAGTCTCTTTTAAATGCAATATACCTCTTTATATATAGGCATGATTGCTTCCAAGTTACCACATTCTTAAAAAGGCACTTAGCAAATCCATTCAAATTTGATACATTTATGTGCTGAGGAGCAATTTCTGTAGAAAGTTCTTTCTTAAATTAGTTGAATTTTTTAAATATGTAATAGAATAAAAAGCGGAGATTTTATTCAAATAAGGGTATATCACAACCTTTTTTTTTGATATATAGCAGTACTTTGGTATTGCTGTACTTATATAGCAGAAAGGTGACTACTTATTTCAAAATGTTTTTGTACTCATTTCTTTTTTAATATCCTATTGTGGGCAGAAATGAAACTATACTTAAGTTCAGGTTATTACCATTACTCTAATAGCTATAAATGCACCACTATTTCATGTGAGCAAACATGGGCTGAGATTTAGTGAATCTACTGGATGAGAAAAATCTATTTATCCAATGGCTGGTTTATAGTTTTTCAGTAGAACATTGGCCTCCACATTTTTGGTTAACTTCAGTACCCTTTATCTGAATCAAATTGCTCATGATTCTAAATATAAAATAAATACAAGCTTTTTTGACAGTGGTAGAAGACAGGAGGGGCCAGAGCCTTGTCAGCTTTTATCCTCCTGTGTCCCCAGCCCCATATCTCTACCCCTAATGTTATATTCTGCTATGCTAAGTTGTTTCTGTCATGTCCAACTCTTTGCGACCCCATGGACTGTAGCCCACCAGGCTCCTCTGACCGTGGGATTCTCCAGGCCATGCCCTTCTCCAGGGGATCTTCCTGACCCAGGGATCAAATCTGTGCCTCTTACACAGATTTGTAAATCTTGACAACGCAGTTGAGTTCTTTACCACCAGCATCACCTGGGAAGCCCACTAAAGTGCATTTCAAAAAAGTATATTTGAGTGGAAAATAAAATAATATGTAAATTAAATGACTGTCAGTATTTCTGGTAAACTAATTACAAATCCTACATCAACTATCATACTGTTTTCTGATATAACCTCTATATTGTGTTTGCCACTTTTGTTATTCTAGATACCACTTTGCCATTTCTCACTTCCACCCCTGTATCTACCCCCTCTCCCACAGTCTACAAAGAAACACACACACAGACACATACACACACATGGAGCCCACTCTTGATCACTGTCAGTTTCTTAAGTATACCTTATGGTAGATAAAGAGCTTCCCTGATGACTCAGTCGGTAAAGAATGCACATGCAGTGCAGAAGACTGTACAGGTTCAATCCCTGGGTCAGGAAGATCCCCTAGAGAAGGAAATGGTTACCCACTTCAGTATTCTTGCCTATGAAATCTCATGGACGGGGGAGCCTGATGGACTCAGTCTATGAGATTGCAAGATTTGGACATGTGGCTTAGCCATGACTCAGCTACCAACTACCACCACTATGGTGGCTAAAGATCAGATCAGAAGCAAAATTTTGAAGTAGATAGTAAAGAAATTGCTCATTCTATCACTAATCTTTCCTCTCTCGGTAATCCTTCACTAACAGAACCTAGCCATTACCACTTTTCTGGGGAGCACCTAATCATTCAACTTTCTCAGTTGTTTGATGTTGTTATTGTTTGGTCAGTACTTTGTGTGCAATGCTTTAAAACCCAATGGACTGCAGCGTGCCAGGCCTCCCTGTCCTTCACTGTCTCCCGGAGTTTGCTCAAATTCATGTCCATTTAGTTGGTGATGCTATCTAACCATCTCATCCTCTGCCTCCTTCTTTTGCCCTCAGTGTTTCCCAGCATCAGGGTCTTTTCCAGTGAGTTGGTTCTTCACATCAGGTGGCCAAAGTATTGGAACTTCAGCTTCAGCATCAGTCCTTTCAGTAGATATTCAGAATTGATTTCCTTTAGGATTGACTGGTTTGATCTCCTTGCTGTCCAAGAAACTCTCCAGAGTCTGCTCCAACACCACTCAATTGTTTGCTTTCTACCAAAACAAATCTGTTCTAGGCTTGGATTCATTCTCTCAAAGCCCTGGTAATTGACATACATCCATTAAACATGTAGCTAATATGTTAATATTAGTAATACAAAATAAGTTAGTTTCCCCTCCCTCATCATATTTAACACCCCAATCATTATATTCAGTTGCATAATACAAAGACTTAAGTTTTACCCAGTAGTAGAACTCATTAAATACTTTCATGAATATCATACATTTGGCTGACTACCTAATTATGATAATATTTTAGAATTGTATATTAATAGCGATACTACCTTAGATTTTTATAGTGCTTATAATCTCATTTCTTGAAGTAAGTTAGCTGCATACTAACTTAATGCAGAGAACCAGTCTACCACTGATGTGGAATGTGTAAGGCAGTCTGGGGTGATATGTAAACATTTGGAATTAAGAAGCATTGAAATATATGTTCATTTGTAAATTGTCTTTTTTCCCTTTTGAAATCCGAAACAGAATGTCACTAGTTTTATTTTGAAATAAATTATAAAAGGTGAGTGGATTTAAATCAAAAGGTTATATAACTAATAGTATAGGGGAAAATGACAAGTTTACTAAGGCAGTTCTGAAATTAGGTAAACTTGATAAACTGCACTAGCTCACTTGCTCTTCATAAAAAACTTTTGGGTGGGTGATGCAGCTCTTGGGTCCCCATTTATCAGCTAACGAAACCAAGGCTGAAAGGGGAAAGGGTTCGTGATTTGTCATGTCTAGACAACAGCAAACCTGAATCCTCTCTTCTGACAGTTGTCAAGTTCTCTTTATTCTATATCAAGATATTAAAACAGACTTGTCTTATGATTGGTTATGTTCATAAATATGTGTATATTTATAGTAATAAAAGTATTTTGTGTATGACTATGTACATATCATTTATTACTGAAAATATGTGCATACAGATAAGACTTCATGTGTTCTAAACTTATAGAACTAATTTGGATAAGTTCTTATAAAGGAAATATTAGACAAATATCTTGCTTAAAGTAGAATGTAGGTAACAGTGTTATATGAAGAAACATGACTTTCAAATTTACCTATAAAATGCATTTCCAAAGAAATTGATACTGTTATATATATTTTGTATGCACTTAACACCATTTCTGATGTTCTTTTTAGGCTCTTGATAGTAAATAAATAATATTTGAGGGAGTAGTAAAACTTATTTAAACACGATTTTTCAGCACAACAAGTTGTGAGTGGAACACAGAAACACTATAAAAGAGGAGACATTTGGAAAAGAATTTCCCAAGATGGGAATAAAGCATATGTTATGATTAGACTAAATATTAGATTGACTTTTCCTTGCTTTATTTGGGAGAGCAGAGGATAATAGAAATGCGGTTTCAAGGCACTGAATTCTGTTTTTCCAGTCATCTACAAATATTATAAAATACCATACACACATACATATGCACACATATACACACACACAAACACTAAAGATCTCCATCTATTTATTTATAAGACTCTGGGGAGAAGAATGAGGTTGTGAAACATGGTTTAGATTTAGGAGTATGTCCTAAATAGCAAAAGCATACTGAGTTTGATGAAATACATGTGATGCTTTCAAAAGTAAGCTTTGGGAAAGATCAAATAACTGACAAAAGAACATTTATTTTTTAATTTAAAACGAAAAATCCCAAACACTCTCTTAGTCTAGAAAGGACAGGTGTCAGCAGGTTGACATCTTGCAAATTTGACTTTAGCATTGCTATTCTGAAGTAGAAGTTTCTATAATTGTTAGATTTCATCTCAGGGACCATTACCACAGTGAGAAGTTGCTGCAGGAGAAGGGGTCCATGTGCATGGTTAGCTGGATCCCTTCGCTGTTCACCTGAAATTATCACAACATTGTTAATCGGCTGTATCGTAATACAAAATAAAAAGTGCAAAAAATAAAAAAACAAGAAGTTAATCTGCACCTGGATTTCAGTACTGTGAAAATATAGTTTATTTCTGTGACAGTTTAATTTTAAAATGTGTGAAATATTTATAAATATATATGGTATTTAAATGTCATCTCTTTAAAAGTATGGAAGATGAAGTTGGTGAAAAGTGAGTATGTGAATCTACCAGCATACAATTCAGACTCTCAATAGTTTGAGTCTAGCATAATGTCATTCTAAAACCAACAAAGCTCCTTGACATTGGCCTCAGCAATGGTTTTTTTTTTTTGGAGTTAATACCAAAAGCATAGATAGCAAAAAGGAAAAATAAGCAAGTGTTATTACATAAATTAATGTTTATTAAATCAGTATATTATTTTTAAATATGCAAAGGCTTATCTTACAGTCTTTCTAAGATTGCACTTATCTTTTCCATGAATGTTCTTGTTTTCTACTAAGTGAAGTATAAAGATTTGTCTTTCTATATCTGTATTCTATTTCTTTCCCATTAATCTGCCTGTATTGTTCAACTTCAAAGCTGAGAACTACATTACGCATCACATAACTTGCCTTGGCTGTTTACATTTGCTTTGACTTCAGTTAACTGAATTAAAGATGTTTTACTCTTCTTGCTTGGTGTCATGGGTAGGCTGATACTTCACCCAGTAATGTTTGTAAAATATTGTTTTAATTATATGAGAAATATGTACATCTGAAGGGACAGAATGGTAAATAGTGTAAAGAACTGGTTGTGTAGTGTAAAGACTGGTAAATAGTGTAAAGAACTTTGTAATTAATTTCTACAAATTAATACAAATTAATAGTTGGAATTTATAACATAATACAAGCGTATCATCTGTTTTTTTTTTTACTTAATGAAAAAATTTAGTGTGTCATAGAATTCCATTATAATCAACTTTTATGAATGCTAGTATTGTGGGCTATATCATATTTTATGCTATTTTGAAACTTCCTTTGAGTTAGAGATCTTTACTTTAGTGACATCTTACTGGTACCCAAGTAAAGCACTTTTTATAACTAAAAAGACACAGCCTCCCTTTGACCCTGTCATTACTGCTATCCTGTACTTGGCTGTGCTATTTGTTGTAAATTAAAATAGATGAAGGCTGTTGAGCCAAGTCAATGATGGAAGCTAATTTAATGTGTAGTAATTGATGAACTCTAAATTGTCCCACTTTTCCTTTTTGAAACACACTGAGTAGAGCTTAAAATTCCAGACAGACTATTTTGATTTATGCTTTTTGTCACATGGATATTGAGCAACTCAATGTAGATAGAGAAACAGGAATTAACTATTTATAAATACTTTCATAGTTTCTGTTTATTTGACTGTAAAACAGTCAGAGAAATGGGCCCAGCTTAAATATACTAGTAGAGTAACCATTTTCTAAAAAAGGCGTGCTGTCTGAGAGAGGGGACAGGGTCATATAGAGATTACCAAGTTAATGCAATTAGTTAAATGCTATGAGGCAAACTATTCTAAAAGAGGGGGGAAAATCAAGTAGGGAAAAAAAAAACCCATGGTGACATGTGTCACCATGATTTTGGTGAATTTTGGTGAATCCAAATGCCCTTGAACCTGAATTTACAAGAGGAGAGATACAATAGCATCCCAGCATGATGGAACTGCCTTGCATATGGTACACTGTTAAAGTTCAGTAGAGTTCAGAAGATGCTGAAGTTGTCACTAGTATCCAGAAGCAATGCAAGAAAGCAGCTATCCAGAGACTACCATTGCTAGCACTATTCTGCTCAGTGCTTTTTCCATTCAGTTCAGTTCAGTTCAGTCACTCAGTCGTGTCTGACTCTTTGCAACCCCATGAATCATAGAATGCAAGGCCTCCCTGTCCATCACCAACTCCCAGAGTTTACTCAAACTCATGTCCATCAAGTCGGTGATACCATCCAGCCATCTCATCCTCTGTCCTGCCCTTCTCCTCCTGCCCCCAATTCCTCCCAGCATCAGGGTCTTTTCCAGTGAGTCAACTCTTCGCATGAGGTGGCCAAAGTATTGGAGTTTCAGCTTTAGCATCATTCCTTCCAATGAACACCCAAAACTGATCTCCTTCGGAATGGACTGGTTGGATCTCCTTGCAGTCCAAGGGACTCTCAAGAGTCTTATCCAACACCACAGTTCAAAAGCATCAAATCTTCGGCACTCAGCTTTCTTCACAGTCCAACTCTCACATCCATACATGACCACTGGAAAAACCATAGCCTTGACTAGGCGGACCTTTGTTGGCAAAGTAATGTCTCTGCTTTAGAATATGCTATCTAGGTTGGTCATAACTTTCCTTCCAAGTAGTAAGCGTCTTTTAATTTCATGGCTGCAGTCAACATCTGCAGTGGTTTTGGAGCCCGAAACAATAAAGTCTGACACTGTTTCCACTGTTTCCCCATCTATTTGCCATGAAGTGATGGGACCAGATGCCATGCCATGATCTGCGTTTTCTGAATGTTGAGCTTTAAGCCAACTTTTTCACTCTCCTCTTTCACTTTCATCAAGAGGCTTTTGAGTTCCTCTTCACTTTCTGCCATAAGGGTGGTGTCATCTGCATATCTGAGGTTATTGATATTTCTTCTGGCAATCTTGATTCCAGCTTGTGCTTCTTCCAGCCCAGCATTTCTCATGATATACTCTGCATATAAGTTAAATAAGCAGGGTGACAATATACAGCCTTGACGTACCTCTTTTCCTATTTGGAACCAGTCTGTTGTTCCATGTCCAGTTCTAACTGTTGCTTCCTGACCTGCATATAGGTTTCTTAAGAGGCAGGTCAGGTGGTCTGGTATGCCCATCTCTTTCAGAATTTTCCACAGTTGATTGTGATCCACACAGTCAAAGGCTTTGGCATAGTCAGTGAAGCAGGAATAGATGTTTTTCTGAAACTCTCTTGCTTTTTCCATGATCCAGCAGATGTTGGCAATTTGATCTCTGGTTCCTCTGCCTTTTCTAAAACCAGCTTGAACATCTGGAAGTTCACGGTTCACATATTGCTGAAGCCTGGCTTGGAGAATTTTGAGCATTACTTTACTAGTGTGTGAGATGAGTGCAATTGTGCGGTAGTTTGAGCTTTTTTTGGCATTGCCTTTCTTTGGGATTGGAATCAAAACTGACCTTTTCCAGTCCTGTGGCCACTGCTGAGTTTTCCAAATTTGCTGGCATATTGAGTGGAGCACTTTCACAGCATCATCTTTCAGGATTTGAAATAGCGCAACTGGAATTCCATCACCTCCACTAGCTTTGTTTGTAGTGATGCTTTTTAAGGCCTACTCGAAAAGACCATCCACAGTGCATGCATGAACAGAATTGTGCTCTCTGCTCACACAGTCTGTGTAGAATAGCTAATGCAGAGGAACAAAAAGAAAATCAAGACTTTTTGGAATAATATTCTCACACCTTTTACTATTTGGCAGAAGTGTTAGGGGCTATGCAGTAAAGTTGGTAATCGTTTAAATTTGGTACTTATAGCTGCTGAATTGAGCTATTGGAAATCTTTACTCTTATGATTAATTTTTAACATTCTTATAATACAAATAGACTGAATCACACTCAGAAAGTGACAAGTTAAAATTTTTTCATCGAAAACAAAAACTTTACATAGCTGTGCAATGTGAATAGAACTGCAAATCCAAACCACAGTCTCATCATGCAGTGATTTATTTATTTTTTTGAGTGTTAGGGGGTTGTAGTTTGCTTGTTTTGATTTGTTTTGAGGAGTTAGAACAGCACAAAGTCTAATGGGCAACAAGGAGAGTCCTTTAGAGTAAGGCCATCTAGGACTGTTGATAGGCTGAGAAGTACATCTTGTAAGCAGTGGTCAGCTGCGACCTACTGAAATTTTAGTTTTGTGTTTTTTAAAAATTATTATCAGGAGAAGAGAGCAAAGGACTTCCTATTAAACTTCCAAGTGATGAGAAGCACAAGAACAGTTTAGGGCCAAGAAGATGAAATGACCAATAAAATTAAACTGAATTACAGAGGAAAGTCAATCCTTTAAAAACAGGAACCTGTTGCCAAACTGAGTTCAAAAACACTGCTGCATGAACTCAATAAAGCAGATAATTTTTTTTAAGTGTTGCTAATACCAGGTCAGAACAATATCAAGAGGAATTAAGAAGCACTGATTGAGTCACACAGGCTGTTAGAGGTCAGAGACAAAAATTACAAGTAGGGTATGCCTGCTACCTTAGAGCACTCTTATTGTTTGAACCTCTCTCTTCCTTTGCATCTGTAACTTTATGCAGGTTTAGTTATTTAACGACATCTATGATTATTCCTTCTCATTATTTGTCTGATTTCCAATTTCTGAATACTGGTGTTTATCGTAGTTATAGAAAAAATCATATGGTCATCTCAGTAGATATTAATAAAAAAAATTATAGCATTATTTATGATTTAAAAAACTTAGAAAACTATGAATACAAAGAAATTTCTCATAATTGATTAAAAAGTATCTGTAGAAGTCCAACATATAGCAGACATGGAACTCAGTGGAGAAATGTACAAAGGACACCTTTTAAAATTGTAAACGGTGGAAGGATGCCATCTATCCTGTTTCTATGTAAAATGTACTGGGGCATGTAGCCAGTGCGGTAAGTCAAGAAGAAATTAAAAGTATGCAGGATAACAAATAAATGAATCTTTCATTGTTTACAGATTATGTAATCATCTACAAAGAAAATCTGATTAAATCTATGAAAAAAATTTTAGAAATATTTAAAAAGTTAGAAACCTCAAATAAATATACAAAAGAAAATTTTGTTTTTATATACACAAGTAAAAAGAGTAATGTAATTTTTAAAAATTATAGTAACATCAAAAATATAAGCTACTTAGGAATATTTCTAACAGATGTACAATGCAAGGTATAAAGTTTTATAAAGCTTTATTGAGAAATATTAATAAAGATCCAACTAAGTAGAGAGAGATAACTTCATGGCTGAGAAGATTTACTGTAGTTAAGATATGAGTTCTACTCAAATTGTTGTATAGAATTAATGAAATTGCCATTTCAACAGGGTTTTATAGAATATAAAAGATAATTTTGAGATTTACATAGAAGAGCAAAGTATTGAGAATATCCAGGACATTCCTGACAAAGAAGAATAAGATTAAATGACTTGCCTTTCAAGATATCCAGGTTTAATATATAGCTAGAGTAATGGAGAAAGTGCATATTTTGCACAGGGGTAGAGAGATATAGAGAAGCCAGCAAAATCCCACATATGTTTGGAAACTTGATGTACATCAGTGATAATTATTTGGGATAAAATAAATAAGTTATAACCTCATACAACAACATGGATAATTGTTAGAAACATATGCTTAAATGAAAAGAGCAAGTCGTAAAGGACTGTTCACAGCTAGAGAACATTTGTATAGACATCAGAAAGCACCAGAACTATTGATAATTGTGGTTACCTTTGGAGTGGGAAAGTGGGGGAGTGAATGCGAAAGGAGCACACAGGTGGGTGGAAATTTTAGTCACATTTCTAATTCTTTAGTAGGGTGATGATTCTGATGTTCATTTTATTATGCTTTTAATTGAATACAAACAACATATGCATTAACTCATATGTATTTATATACATTAAAATATAATCTTTTGTGTGTGTCTAAATATTTTGAAATAAACGTATATGAAATAAATAGAAGAAAGAAAAACCAGGATACTTTAGAAATAGATGAAAAGATTTTTGCCTTTTCTGATATCAAAATTTAATGTAGTGCTTGCATAATGATAGATCACTCTTGGAATTGAATAAAACGTCCAGAAATATGGACTTCCCTGATGATCCAGTGCTTAAGAATCTGCCTTGCAATGCAGGGGAGGTGGGTTCGATCCTTGGTCAGGGAGCCAGATCCCAAGTTGTGAAGCAACTAAGCCCACACACCACAATGAAAGATACCACGTGGCACACTGAGCTCCTGTGTGCTGCAACCAAGGCCCAACACAGCCAAGCAAATAAGTAAATCTTTATAAAGAAAATAGACCCCACAGGAATATATAAAAACCTGTGGGAATTTGATCTATGACTTGATTTCTGTATTAGTGAGGAAAAGATAAGCTATTTAATAAACCATGGTGGGATATTTGATTATCCATATTGGAAAAATGAAACAGGATGTCAACTGGAACAAAAGATAAACTCAGATTAAAATTAATAACATTTCATTTCAAACAAAAGCTAAAGGTTTCACCTGAAAAAAAAAATTACAGGATAGGATCTTAGTAAGTTTAAGATACACATGAATTTCTGGGTAAATTGCAAAAAGAAGCTTGCCTATGTGTGCCAGAGGCATGTACAAAATTTTCTTGGCAATACATTTGTGACTGCAAAAACTGCAGCTAACACACATGTCCATTTAGAAATAAATTGTGCTGTATTCATCTAGTGAAACATTATGAGAGGAAGAAAAGAATTACCTACACAGGCATCACATGAATGAATTTCAAAATCTTGAAACTTATGTATAAGAAGAGCAAATTGCAGGAAATATACAGCATGTAATGAATGAAAGGTGCCTATCTAAGCCATATTGTTTAGCAGTGAATCAGTTCAGTTCATTCGCTCAGTCGTGTCCAGCTCTTTTCAACCCCATGGACTGCAGCACGCCAGGCTTCCCTGTCAATCACCAACTAACGGATCTTACTCAAACTCATGTCCATTGAGTCAGTAATGCCATCCAACCATCTCATCCTCTGTCGACCCTTCTCCCACCTTCAATCATTCCCAGCATCAGGGTTTTTTGAGATGAGTCAGTTCTTCAAAAGTATTGGAGTTACAGCTTTGGCCTCAGTCCTTCCAATGAATATTCAGGACTGATTTCCTTCAGTATTGACTGGTTGGATCTCCTTGCTATCCAAGGGACTCTCAAGAGTCTTCTCCAACACCACAGTTCAAAAGCATCAATTCTTTGGTTCTCAGCTTTCTTTATAGTCCAAGTCTCACATCCATACATGACTACTGGAAAAACCATACCTTTGACTAGATGGACCTTTGTTGACAAAGTCATGTCTCTGCTTTTTAATATGCTTTCTAAGTTGGTCATAACTTTCCTTCCAAGGAGTAAGTGTCTTTTAATTTCATGGCTGCAATCACCATCTGCAGTGATTTTGGAGCCCCCAAAATAAAGTCTGCCACTGTTTCCACTGTTTCCTCATCTATTTGCCATGAAGTGATGGGACCGGATGCCATGATCTTAGTTTTCTGAATGTTGAGCTTTAAGCCAACTTTCTCACTCTCGTCTTTCACTTTCATCAAGAGGCTCTTTAGTTCTTCTTTGCTTTCTGCTGTAAGCATGGTGTATCCGCATATCTGAGGTTATCAATATTTTTCCTGGCAATCTTGATTCCAGCTTGTGCTTCATCCAGCCCAGCATTTCTCATGATGTACTCTGAATATAAGTTAATTAACCAGAGTGACAATATACAGCCTTGACGTACTCCTTTCCCGATTTGGAACCAATCTGTTATTCCATGTCTAGTTCAACTGTTGCTTCTTGACCTGAATACAGATTCTCAGGAGGAAGGTCAGGTGGTCTGGTATTCCCATCTCTTTCAGAATTTTCCACACTTTGCTGTGATCCACACAGTCAAAGGCTTTGGCGTAGTCAATGAAGCAAAAGTAGATGTTTTTCTGGAACTCTCTTGCTTTTTTCGATGATCCAGTAGATGTTGGCAATCGGATCTGATTCCTCTGCCTTTTCTAAATCCAGCTTGAGCATCTGGAAGTTTCACAGTTCACATACTGCTGAAGCCTAACTTGGAGAATTTTGAGCATTACTTTGCTAGCATGTGAAATGAGTGCAATTGTGCAGTAGTTTGAGCATTCTTTGGCATGGCCTTTCTTTGGGATTGGAATGAAAACTGACCTTTTCCAGTCCTGTGGCCACTGCTGAGTTTTCCAACTTTGCTGGCATATTGAGTGCAGCACTTTCACAGCATCATCTTTTAGGATTTGAAATAGCTCAACTGGAATTCCATCACCTACACTATCTTCGTTCATAGTGATGTTCACTTGACTTTGCATTCCAGGATGTCTGCTCTAGGTGAGTGATAACAGCATCATGGTTCTCTGCATTCTGAAGATCTTTTTTTGTATAGTTCTGTGTATTCTTGTCACCTCTTCTTAATTTCTTCTTCTTCTGTTAGGTCCATACCACTTCTGTCATTTCTTGTGCCCATCTTGCATGAAATGTTCCCTTGGTATCTCTAATTTTCTTGAAGAGATCTCTAGTCTTTCCCATTCTGTTGTTTTCCTCTATTTCTTTGCATTGATTGCTGAGGAAGGCTTTCTTATCTCTTCTTGCTATTCTTTGAAACTCTGCATTCAGATGGGTATATCTTTCCTTTTCTCCTTTGCCTTTCACTTCTCTTCTTTTAACAGTTATTTGTAAGGCCTCCTCAGACAACCATTTTGCCTATTTGCATTTCTTTTTCTTGGGGATGGTCTTGATTACTGCCTCCTGTACAATGTCATGAATCTCCGTGCATAGTTCTTCAGACACTCTGTCTATCAGATCTAATCTCTTGAATCTATTTGTCACTTCCACTGTAAAATTGTAAGGGATTTGATTTAGGTCATACCTGAATGGTCTAGTGGTTTTCCCTACTTTCTTCAATTTAAGTCTGAATTTGGCAATAAGGAGTTCATGATCTGAGCCACAGTCGGCTCCCGGTCTTGTTTTTGCTGACTATATAAAGTTTATCCATCTTTGGCTACAAGGAATATAATCAATCTGGTTTTGGTATTGGCCATCAGGTGATGTCCATGTGTAGAGTCTTCTTTTGTGTTGTTGGAAGAGGGTGTTTGCTATGACCAGAGCATTCTCTTGGCAAAGCTCTGTTAGCCTTTGCCCTGCTTCATTCTGTACTCTGAGGCCAAATTTGTCTGTTATTCCAGGTATCTCTTGACTTCCTACTTTTACATTCCAGTCCCGTATAATGAAAAGGACGTTTTTGTGGATGTCAGTTCTAAAAGGTCTTGTAAATCTTCAAAAACTGTTCAATTCAGTTCAGTTCAGTGCAGTCTCAGTAGTATCTGACTGTTTGCCACCCGTGGACTGCAGCACACCAGGCCTCCCTGTCCATCACCAGCCCCCGGTAGTTACTCAAACTCATGTCCACTGACTCAGTGATGCCATCCAACCATCTCATCCTCTTTCGACCCCTTCTCCTCCCACCTTCAGTCTTTTCTATCATCAGGGTTTTTTCCAATGAGTCAGTTCTTCGCATCTGGTGGCCGAATGCGAAGTATTGGAGTTTCAGCTTCAGCATGAGTCCTTCCAATGAATATTCAAGGTTGATTTCCTCTAGGATGGACTGGTTGGATCTCCTTGCAGTCCAGGGGACTTGCAAGAGTCTTCTCCAACACCACAGTTCAAAAGCGTGAATTCTTCAATGCTCAGCTTCCTTTATAGTCCAACTCTCACATCCATACGTGACTACTGGAAAAACCATAACTAGATGGACCTTTGTTGGAAAAGTCATGTCTCTGCTTTTTAATATGCTGTCTAGGTTGGTCATAGCTTTTCTTCCAACCAGTAAGCATCTTTTAATTTCTTGGCTGCAGTCACCATCTGCAGTGATTTTGGAGCCCCCCAAAAAATAAAGTCAGCCACTGTTTCCACTGTTTCCCCATCTACCTACCATGAAGCGATGGGACTGGATGCCATGATCTTAGTTTTCTGAATTTTGAGCTTTAAGCCAACTTTTTCACTCTCTTCTTTCACTTTCATCAAGAGGCTCTTTAGTTCTTTGCTTTCTGCCATAAGCATAGTGTCATCTGCATATCTGAGGTCGTTGATATTTCTCCCAGCAATCTTGATTCCAGCTTTTGGTTCATCCAGCCCAGTGTTTCTCATGATGTATTCTGCATATAAGTTAAATAAGCAGGGTGACAATATACAGCCTTGACATACTCCTTTTCCTATTTGGAACCAGTCTGTTGTTCCATGTCCCGTTCTAACTGTTGCTTCCTGATCTGGATACATATTTCTCAGGCAGGTCAGGTTGTCTGGTATTCCCATCTCTTTAAGAATTTTCCACAGTTTGTGGTGATCCACATAGTCAAAGGCTTTTACATAGTCAATAAAACAGAAATAGAGATTTTGGGGGTATTCTCTTGCTTTTTCCATGATCCATGATGATCCAACAGATGTTGGCAATTTGATCTCTGGTTCCTCTCTGCCTTTTCTAAATCCAGCTTGAACATCTGGAAATTCATGATTTACCTGTTTTTGAAGCCTGGCTTGGAGAATTTTGAGCATTACTGTTCAGCTTCAGCTTTTTCAGCATTACGGGTC
Organism: Bubalus kerabau; assembly: GCF_029407905.1. Classification (NCBI taxonomy): domain Eukaryota; kingdom Metazoa; phylum Chordata; class Mammalia; order Artiodactyla; family Bovidae; genus Bubalus; species Bubalus kerabau. The sequence goes on from NC_073645.1 coordinate 38,307,611, forward strand.
AGGGCATAGACTTGGATTACTGTGATATTGAATGGTTTGCCTTGGAAACGAACAGAGATCATTCTGTCATTTTTGAGATTGCTTCCAAGTACTGCATTTCAGACTCTTTTGTTCACTATGTTGGCTACTCCATTTCTTCTAAGGGATTCTTGTGCACAGTAGTAGATGTAATGGTCATGTGAGTTAAATTAGCCCATTCCAGTCCATTTTAGTTCACTGATTCCTAAAATGTCAATGTTCACTCTTGCCTTCCCCTGTTTGACCACTTCTAATTTACCTTGATTCATGGACCTAACATTCCAGGTTCCTATGTAATATTGCTCTTTACAGCATCAGACTTTACTTCCATCATCAGTCACATCCACAACTAGGTGTTGTTTTTGCTTTGGCTCCATCTCTTCATTCTTTCTGGAGTTATTTCTCCACTGATCTCCAGTAGCATATTGGGCACCTACCAACCTGGGGAGTTGATCTTTCAGTGTCCTGTCTTTTTGCCTTTTCATACTGTTCATGGGGTTCTCAAGTCAAGAATACTGAAGTGGTTTGCCATTCCCTTCTCCAGTGGACCACGTTTTGTCAGACTTCTCCACCATGACTCGTCCATCTTGGGTGGCCCTACAAGGCATGGCTCGTAGTTTCATTGAGTTAGACAAGACTGTGGTCCATGTGATCAGATTGGTTAGGTTTCTGTGATTGTGGTTTTTATTCTGTCTGCCCTCTGATGGAGAAGGATAAGAGGCTTATGGAAGCTTTTTGATAGGAGAGACTGAGGGGGAAACTGGGTCTTGTTCTGATGGGTGGGGCCATGTTCAGTAAATCTTTAATCCAATTTTCTATTGATGGGTTGGGCTGTGTTCCCTCCCTGTTATTTGACCTGAGGTCAAACATATATTAAAACTATTTAAAATAAAGAGAACAGTTAACACAATATTCAGGATATAGGTCTCTGGAAGGAGAGAGACACAATGAGAAAGGAACAGAGGAGCCTAAAAGATATTGATCACTCCTTTCCTTGAGCATCTGTGAGTAAGTGGACTGCTACAATAAAGTACCACAAATTAGGTGGTTTGAAATAAAAATTTATTTTCTCCTGGCTCTAGAGTCTGTAAGTCCAAGATGACTACATTGACAAGACTGGTTCCTTCTAAACCATGAAGGAGAGTCTGTTCCACACATCTATCCTAGCTTCTGGTGGTTCGCTGTCAACCTTTGGCATTCCTTGGTTTATAGATACATGACCCGATCATTTTCACGTAGAATTCTCCTTATGTCTCTGTCTCTTCACGTTACATTCCTCCTTCTCTACACATTCATCTGAAAGCCTCCCTAGCCCACCGAGCAGTCACTCCCAGTATGTATAAAGTGACCGACCATTCCTTTCTGTCCCTGCAGCTGGTGTGGGTTTCTCTTTTGTGGAATATTTCAATTGTGTCCTGTCTTTCTGTTCTCAGTGGTTAGTACAGGACCAGAATCTGATCTGTACTCAGTAAATGTTCGCTTAACTAAGCCCTGAATCTTAAATAACTGCATAAATTAGTTTACGTTTATGTTTCTCCTATGTTTCTCTGACCTTGGTCAGACTACCAATTTCCCTCTGAATTCTGAAAACTAAAAACTAAGGTCCTCCGTTTTTGTTTTTCAAGTGTAAGTACACATTACAGTGATTCAAATACTAATACAGATTTTTAGCATTACATGTAGAAAAATGTTCTTCTTCGTTTCCCAGGGTTTTAAATAGGATTGGTTAAAATCATACAGGTATTGGTAAAAATAATACAGGGAAGAAATACGCTGCAGATCACTTGTCACACCGGATATCTTTTCATTTTGTTGAACTTATTGAATTTTATCTCAAGCCTCATTTTACTCTAAATCTGTGCTCCACTACAGACTAGCTCTCTCCTTTGCTTAATATTTAACATTCACAGTACATTGGTGAGTGACACATGAATATACTTTTAAGATGTGTGCTACGCTTTTAGGAAGAGCCCCTTAATAGCTGAGTGAAATACATTCACTATTCTATTTCTCTAAATTACCTGCTCAGATCACAGGGATTATGACAGAAAAGAGTTTGTATGTGCTTTCCGGTTGGTTACTTTCTGAAGAGTTTGATGACTTTTTCAGCCTTGAAAAAATTAGTTTAGGGTGCATATATTACTTACTGACAGACATGGCTGTCAGCCCACCAGGCTCCTCTGTCCATGGATTTCCCAGGCAAAAAGACTGGAGTGGGTTGCCGTTTCTTCCTCCAGGGGATTTTCCCAACCCAGGAATCGAACCCACATTTCCTGCATTGGCAGGCAAATTCTTGACCACTGAGTCACCTGGGAAGCAATACTTTTAAAAGAAAAGTACACTTAAAACCACATCTGCTTACCCTCTGACAGTCTAGAGGTCAGAAGCCTGAAGTCAGTTTTACTGAGCTGTCATCAAGATGTTAGGGCACGTCCCCTCCAGAAATTCTAGAATCCATTTTCTTGCCTTTTCCAGTTTCCGAAATTACAGTCCTTGCATTTACTTGCATTCCTTGGCTCCTGGCCCCTTTCTCCATTTTCAAAGCCTGGAGTGTAGCAATCACATTGTCCTGGCCTTCATCTTTTGTAGTCAGGTCTTCCTCTCCCTCCCATTATAAAGACACCATGATTACATTAGGATCCTTCTGGCTAATCCAGGATAATCTCCCTATCTCAAAATCCTTAATTTAATCTCATATGCAAAGTCTCTTTTGCCAAATAAAATACTGTTCACAGGCTCCATGGATTAGAACCTGAATGCTTTTCTGGTTGTGGTTGTTTGTTGTTGGGGGCCATTATTCAGCCCACCACAGCTTTTATCTGACCAAATCAGACAGTACACTTTTCGTTGCTGTGACTTTCATTTTATCCATGGATTTACTTAGTATCAATATTGCTTCACAATTTTAGACCCAATTCACAATTCTGACATAAAAGCATAATACGTGAAGACATCTGATTTGTATCACACTGACCACCAGATGGCAAGCTTTGTCACTGTATTCTTAATCCTAATCTTAAACTAATTCCACAGTCTAAATATGCCAATTTAAAGTCAGTTAAAAGCCACTCAGTTTGGGATCAATTGAATTTTTATTATACTAGATCATTTCTGATGAGATTAACTACACACACTCAATTTTTTTTTTACATTGTCCTCTGAGCCACCTTAATGCTTCTGAAACAGATTACTTAATCTAGTTCTAACATCAGTAAAAGATTCTTCAAGTAACATCTAATATCAATAAAAGATTCTTCCAGTATGGTATTCACTTATTTTTCCAAAAACTAGTTGTACATTTCCTAAATTTTATTGACTATATATAAATAATTAGAGTTAAGATAAATAATTGACTATTGACTAATATTTATTTAATTGTAACTGACCATTATTTATCTTAATTGTAATTGTTTATGTACAGGATTTCTTCTAAACTTTGTTTTTTTAATACTTTTATCTCAGGCAAGTACTAATCCTTGCCACTTTTATTCTGTAATATCACATAATTTATAAATAATATGCAAAATATGCCAACTGTTTATCATATGAAAAGTTATTACTTTATTTCTCTAGTGTTTTTGTTTTCCAGGTCATACATTCTCATGATAGCAGTTCAGAAATTCAGAGGCATAGAAATAATGACAAATACTCCCCTTCTGTCACTGTTACAGAAACTTCTATATAAAAGTTGGGGAAAATATAAACTTAAGTAAATTAAAATTCATGTTATAAAGATAAAACTTTCTTCCCTTTCCTCCCAGGCAAAGGGATGTAGGTATAGTTTAGATATAGATACTATAAGTGAAAGTTGCTCAGTCGTGTCCGAGTCTGCAACCCCGTGGACTATACAGTCCATGGAATTCTCCAGGCCAGAATACTGGAGTGGGTAGTCATTGTCTTCTCCAGGGGATCTTGGAATTCCTAACCCAGGAATTGAACCAGGGTCTCCTGCATTGCAGGTGGATTCTTTACCAGCTGAGCCACAAGGGAATCCCATAGATGATTTAAATATAGTTATATAATTGGAGAATGGCACCCCACTCCAGTACTCTTGCCTGGAGAATCCCGTGGACGGAGGAGCCTGGTGGGCTGCAGTCCATGGGGTCGCTAAGAGTTGGACACGACTGAGCGACTTCACTTTTCACTTTCATGCATCGGAGAAGGAAATGGCAACCCGCTCCAGTGTTCTTTCCTGGAGAATCCCAGGGACAGGGGAGCCTGGTGGGCTGCCGTCTATGGGGTCGCACAGAGTTGGACATGACTGAAGCGACTTAGCAGCAGCAGCAGCATATAATTGGAATAATTCTTTACAGTGATCTTTTTTATTTTGTACTTAATGCAAAATATTGTGTCAGTTGTACAATGTGTGTGTATTCATTGCTCAGTCGTGTCCAACTCTGAGACTCCATGAACTGTAGCCTGCCAGGCTCCTCTGTCTGTGGGATTTCCCAGGCAAGAATGCTGGAGTGGGTTGCCATTTCCTTCTCCAGGAGAATCTTCCCAGCCCAAGGATCAAACCTTGGTCTCTTGCATTGCAAGCAGATTTTTTACCATCTGAGCCACCAGGGAAGCCCATTAATTGTACTGGTCCTCCCCTATTCCATCTCTTCACCCCTCAACCTTAAGTAAACATCATACCAAATCATGTTTTTTTAATATATATATATATACACATACATACATATATATATAATTTTTGTGATTTCTGGTTTTTTGTATATTACCCTTACTTTTCGTGTAAAGTTCTATCCTTGGCATATTCCAATGTCATGAAAATTTTTTTGAAAACATAATTTTAATGGTCATAAATAATTAACCTTTTGGTACTCCAGTTTATTTGGCCAAATTGTCCTCACCTTTTCACTAGTATAAGCTATGCTTTGGCAGAAATTTATAAGTCTTGCTTGTGTCTCTGACTGCTTCATTAATATAGAGTCATAAAGTGGAATTACTGAGTCAAAGGATATATGCACTAATGATGTTCTTGATATCTATTAGCAAATAGCTTTCCAGAAAGGCCAAATCATTTGGATTCTCTTAATACAATTACTGAAGCTTTTCATTAATTTTTGCTAATTAAATTAAAATACTCTAATGTTTTCTTGTTACCAATTTATCTTATGAATCTCTTTCCTTTTAAATTATTGATATTACATACATAATAAAGTATATATAAAAATCATCATTATCCGACCTACTGTACTAATATTGGAGGACAAATATAATTTCTATAGATGGCAAGAATTAGATGCTGGAACAGAGAATAAATACTCTTTACCTAATTAGCCCAGGGTTCTCTAGCTTCTTATTTTGGGACTAGACTAGTATATATGGGACTAGACTTTAGCTAGTCCCATATATACATTGTGAGTTACTGTTCCTTGAGAAACTTGGAGCCTGACCTCACAAAGTTATTGTGAAGATATAATCACTTTCAAAGTGTGGTATTCCTAAAGGACTCATTGTGTTAATGAAAAGGTATATCAGTATATAATACTTAAAATGATATTTGAAAATTCACAAACTCTTGATCTCTTTTTAATGCTGTTTATTTGAAAGGGTTCAGAGATCTTTTCATAAGAAGAGAGTATTATTTCCAACATTATGCCCTGTCTTCCTGCCCTTTTGTTTGCACTAACAAAAATCTAGCCAGATTTGATGCATTTTTCTCTGAAAGGTATGTTTTGCATCATTTCCAGTTAAATGTTTTAAGTCAGCAGAATATAGTGAATTATCATAAATGTTATTGTAAGTTCAAGCTGAAATGTTAGCAGCAGAATTGCTATAGGGTAGCATTTAACTCATTTATTTGCTTTGTGTATTTGCTAATGTCTGTGGTACATATTCCTTAGACTGATGAGCTTACCATAGCTTCTAACTTGAATTAAAATATGATTTTGGTCTCTTTCTCTTTTTTAATTTTGTGGTCAATGCAACATTTAAACTAGAGGATCATTTGCTTAGTCATTTCGCTTTTCGTATCAAGTAAGCAGTAATTTGGGAAAATAAATTATAATTGTTTACTTAGGATTCTTAGAGAGGAAACATGCATGTGTTTTGTTGAAAACTGTGGCATTCTGTGGATTGAGTAATAATTTATGTGATAGTCTTTTATTACTGATGTAGAGAAGAGCTGTATGAAAAGTAGCAGAGGCAATTGAATTTTCATGCCTACTTTAATAGTATTTATAAAATTTATAAATAGTATTTATTTATAAAATAGTATATATAAAACTTATAACAGTATTTATAAAATAGTATTTATAAAATAGTTTTTATAAAATAGTTTTTATAAATACTATTATATAGTCTATATAATTTCTTTGAAATTTTGTCTACTTGGCTTTCCAGTGGCTGATGGATATATGATGGTTTCTTAGTTAACAAAGCTTTAAACATCCAATACCGTGGCAGAGTTCCTTTCCTGTTTGTTGGCATGTCACCCATTCTGATACCATGCATGTCCGACTCCTATTGATTGCAGTGTTTGGTAATTGAAGCTTGTGTCGAAGGAATGATTGATACAAAGGTAGTTATGTTTTTCAAATCCTGGATCACAAACTAATTCCAATGTGTCTGAAAAGTAAAATCTTATTTCCTGTGATTACTCTAACTAAAAAAGGAATAGAAACGCAGGGTGAAAAAAGATTTGTGGGATTCAGAAATGAGATAGTTTGAAAGATTCTGAGAGAAAGAAGGCATGAAAGGAAAGGAATAATACACAGGATTTTGTAGTATGTAGAAGAAGGATAAAGGACTCTATTCTCAAAAACAGAATTGTGAGATAAAATAATTATTCTTACCTAAATTATTTAATGGTCATGATGTGGCTCATTTGAATTCTACACGTACTTTAAGTGTCCGTCTGACAGACTTGTTAAGGCCTTTAGTACCAGTCCAGCCTATGGAAATATGATCTTTTTTTGAGATCCTAGCATCTGTTTATGTCACTCACTTGACAACTCTTCACACATTTGCATTTCTGACTTGTTTTGCCACTAAAGTATTCTATTGTCAGTTAACATTTCATACCTTAAATCTCAATTTTGTAAGTAGAATATAAATCTGGAAGATAAGCACTCTGTCCTAATTCTTGTTAAGCTCCACAGCCTTAGCCAAGCATCTTATATTACAGAAGATTCTCAATTTTCTAGTGATTGATTGAGTGTCCCTTGGACTGCAAGGAGACCCAACCAGTCCATCCTAAAGGAGATCAGTCCTGGGATTTCATTGGAAGGACTGATGTTGAAGCTGAAACTCCAATATTTTGGCCACCTGATGAGAAGACTTGACTCATTTGAAAAACCCTGATGTTGGGAAAGATTGAAAGCAAGGAGGAGAAGGGGACAACAGAGGATGAGATGGTTAGATGGCATCACCAACTCAATGAACATGAGTTTGGGTGAACTCCGGGAGTTGGTGATGGACAGGGAGGCCTGGCGTGCTGCAGTTCATGGGGTCACAAAGAGTCGGACACGACTGAGCGACTGAACTGAACTGACTGATTGAGTGTAATATATACCACTGTTCACCAAATAAACTAACTCACCCTATATGAAAAGCTAAAATAGCATTGAAAGAGCATGCCGACTTGGGTGAAATTTAGAAGCTTTGAAACATGTAGTTCATGAGTAAGTTATTTATTTTGGTCATATGATAATCCTGAGATGAAGGACTGGTGCTTGTAAGTCAAGATAGTATCAATATAAAGGGTGTGATAAATGGAAAGGGGGTACATGAATCAGATTATTTACATTTTAGAGATGGTGGTTCTAATGAGTACTGAACTGGAATTAATTCCAAAGTGTATCCCTTGAGCTGAAAGTGTGTTCAGTCGTAATTGCAGGACTTATGATAAATTGTCTTTGCCCCAAGACAGATTACAAAACTGGCACTGAGTCAAGAGAGAGTAATTGTAGGGGAATAGAAACCCGTCTGGACATCTGCTAGAAGGCACATTCTGCTGAAAGCTGAAGATAGGATCAATTCTTGACTTGCTTTGCTGACAACTTCACCTCTCAGAAGGTTGAGGGAATAGTGGAGGTCCAGGTTGGGGGAGTGTAAGTCCTGAGAGAGAGGGGAAATTGATTATATCATTTTAGAGTATCTAAAAGTGAGGAAAAGGAACATAGGCGCTAAGCATGTATGTACACCAGATTTTAACAGGATAGATTACAAAATGTTTACAGAAAAGCTGTTTGATCACATGGCAGGAGATGCTAGAATAAAATTGACTATCCTAACAATTAATCATTCATTTGTTTATTCCTTGATTTAGTAAGTAAAAGCAATGATGTTAAGAAACTCTAAAGCAGCTGGTGAATTAAGACCAGATCTGCGCTTCTTACTTTTTTGTTAGGTTAACTTGACTGATACATCTATGATATGCTGCAGATACAATGTATCAATGCATCTTGACTTCAGCAAGGGATTTAACAATATCTGATATTCTCTTGAAATAAACAGAAAAGTGTAATACTCTAGTTATTATTGATGGTTTCTGAGGAGGGGGCAATAACTAGCACTCTCTTCTCCACTGATCTTCTAAATAAACATGAACTAAACAATTAAATGGTTGTTTCTAAACATAATGAACTCCAGAATTAGCATAGTTATCTGCTGTAGATAATGCTAGAATAGAGCATAGTTTGCATGTAGGGATCATTCCAGATAAGAAGTTGTGAGATGAATGATCAGAGTAGAATTGACAGGTTTTTCCTAAGAATAAGAGAGGCAGATCTGAGTTGAACAATCCCAATTCATCAATACAATAAGTCACTCCTCCTCCTATTGTCAATTATGGCATTGATTATACACCCTGAGGAAATAGATCAACAATTTTTCCAGATAACTCTAGTCTCAGCTTCAGGACGGAGGGCACCAAAACCAATCACTGCTTCTCTGGATATTCTCTTGGTAGCTGTGTGTGTGTGTGTGTGTGTTAGTTACTCATTCATGTCCGACTCTGTGACCCCATGGACTGTAGCCCACCGAGCTCCTCTGTCCATGGAATTCTCCAGGCAAGAATACTGGAATGGGTAGCCATTCCTTCTCAAGGGGATCTTCCCAACCCAGGAATCCAACCTGGATCTCCTGCATTGCAAGCAGATTCTTTACCATCTGGGCTACCAGGGAAGCCCTGGCACCTGTAGCAGTCAGTTTTTATTTTATATTCAGAAAGCCCTGAAATGGATTAGAACAGTACATATATCAAATCAACTTCAATGAGACGCTTTACCTAAAGCTGGGACTTTATCCTCAATCTATCCCCCATCTCCAGTTCAGTTCAGTTCAGTCGCTCAGCATGTCCAACTCTTTGTGACCATGAACTGCAGCACGCCAGGCCTTCCTGTCCATCACCAATTCCTGGAGTTTACCCAAACTCATGTCCATTGAGTTGGTGATGCCATCTAACCATCTCATGTCGTCCCCTTCTCCTCCTGCCCTCAATCTTTCCCAGCATTAGGGTCTTTTCAAATGAGTCAGTTCTTCACATCAGGTGCCAAAGTATTGGAGTTTCAGCTTCAACATTAGTCCTTCCAGTGAACACCCAGGGCTGATCTCCTTTAGGATGGACTGGCTGGACCTCCTTGCGGTCCAAGGGACTCTCAAGAGCCTTCTCCAACACCACAATTGAAAAGCATCAATTCTTCGGCACTCAGCTTTCGTTATAGTCCAACTCTCACATCCATACATGACCACTGGATAAACCATAGCTTGACTAGATGGACCTTTGTTGGCAAAGTAATGTCTCTGCTTTTGAATATGCTATCTAGGTTGGTCATAACTTTCTTTCCAAGGAGTACACGTCTTTTAATTTCATGCCTGCAGTCACCATCTGCAGTGATTTTGGAGCCCAGAAAAATAAAGTCAGCCACTCTTTCCACTGTTTCCCCATCTATTTGCCATGAAGTGATGGGACCAGATGCCATGATCTTAGTTTTCTGAATGTTGAGCTTTAAGCCAACTTTTTCACTCTCCTCTTTCACTTTCATCAAGAGGCTCTTTAGTTCTTCTTCACTTTCTGCCATAAGGGTGGTGTCATCTGCATATCTACAGTCCATAGAGTGCCACAAAGTTGGACACAACTGAAGCAACTTAGCACTCACCAATAAGGCAACTCACTGTCTTACTGTTCTCTTTGCCATCAAATGCTATTGACCTGGTCAAGGGAATAGAATAGGGCTTGACAGCTGTTAGACATGTTAGTTGGAAGTTGAAAGGATCAAAGAAAATTCTGCACTCAAGGAAAAATACGTTAAAACAATAGTAACAATAAAATATGAAAACTTAAATATAATATGAAGTTTTGAATTTAGCTTAAAAAATTTACTTATAGAAGGGTTAGGTAGGGAACGCTTGCTTTGATCAGAGTTCATGTGAGAAAGACCTGAAATCGTTGATTGGTTCCAACAATAGCATGTTTCTAAACATAACAAGAAGCTATTTTTAAAGAAATAGAAAAAAGGTTGTTAATTTAGAAGATTTAAGAGGGAAATTTCTACCATATTCCACAGTAATCAGATCACATCTAGAATATTGTGTTCACTTTACATTTTAAGAAGGTCATTGAAAAACCGAATGCTGAAAACCATATTATATGAGAAAGTTTTGTCTTCTTTAGGAGACTGAGTAAGCTCCTTGAGAATAGGACTGTGTTTCATATTGCTTAAACATGAGAACCTGACCCTCTTCCCTGAACTTTGGTATGTTCCGTAAATGTCTGTTGCAAAATAATGAATGAAAAATTTGAATATTATAATTGTTTATTTGAATATATTAGAAACATTTCAAACACATAACAAATTTAAAGCAGTTTTAGTGATATTAAGTATCCTATTTAATTTTAATGGTCCACAAATGTCCCCAAAATAATGAACTTTCTAACAATGTTATAAACCTTTGGGGGAAAATACCATCTTAATAAAAAGTGGTTCTTCTGCTAGATATATTCAAGGATACTAGATAACCATCTGTCAGAAAAGTAATAGTACTTTGATCCCACTTTAAAGGAAAATTTGGACCAGGTAACATTTAGGATTCCTTCCAGCTCTGATAATGAGTTATTCCATTGAATCTGTTATGATCATTGATTGTCTAACATTCTGATTTTTGTGGTTTAACACACCATTCCAAGTGCGTAGGAAAGCCAATTTATACCAGTCATGAGTCATCTATGCTGCATCAAACTGCCCTTTACATTTTAAAAATCCAAATGATTGAAATTAGCTTTTTAAAATAGTTCTATCATGCCTACTTTCAGAAAAGATTGAAAACAAATAATACTGCATATTAATCTGTCACAGTGATTCGTCTAAGCATCATAAGTACCTTCCAATGGAGAATTAAATACATTATAGTAAGTAGATGTCTTATTTTACAACGAAATATTTTACAAAAGAACAATTTTTAGAGTTTCTCAATAATGAACTGAAAATGACTCCATTAGCTAATAGCAAAATAATCACATTTTCCTTAAAGGAAAAAATATTTTTAAAACACTGTTTAAGAGGAAAATGCCAGTGTTTGAATCATTTATATCTTCAGGAAGATTTTAAGTACCTCTTGAAAAACTTCAAAATTATTGTCACAAACTACTTAAATGTTCAACATGAACTCCTTATACACTAAATGAAAAAGCTAACCGGATTATGTAGCGTTTAGAATTTCTTAACCTAGAAGCGAGCATGTTGTGGTTCAGAATTGAAACTTGAGCTTTGTATTGATTCCCAGAATGAAGGAGAAAAAAAAAATCTTTCTTTAGTAAATTAATTCTTAAGGGGGGAATAAAGCTACTGAAGGATTGATCTGAGTTTTATTGTAACAAGCGCCTCTAGTCATAAATGACTGGCACACAAGCAAGAGTCAATGTGTCATTTCTATTGTAATCAGCTGCTTTTAGATTTCCAGGCGTCAAGGTTGACTAGATCATACTGAGTGCCGCGTGGATGTCAAAGTCATTCATTTGCTCTTCTTGAGAGCAGCACCACTATTTCTCCTCTTGCAACTTAGGCCTCTAACTTGGGGAAGTAATATATTCTACAGTGTGGCTATAGGGGTATTTTTTGTGGGTAAAAAATTTTTTTCAAGTGCAGGTTTCAAAATTTGAAATTATTTAGCTTCTCATTTTTGCTCTTTGAGGAGTAATACGTATTAAACATCCATTCTAGTGATCTAGCTTTTAAATGACCTTTTCAGTACTCATCCTTTGTTCATTTTGATTTGCTCAGATAAATTACAACCACCTGGCCTTTTGTATTAAAGAAGGTTACATACAAAATTGACCTTTCGATTCTTACTGGGAGAGCTAGGTTCATTGTATTTGAGATTAACTGCTGTTGCTATTTTCTGGTTATGTCTTGAATAACTTTATTTGAGGAGGGTAAAGCCTATTTCTTTTGCCTGTTCGTTCCAAACTACTTCTAACACCGGAAGAATGGGCTGTCTGTGCAATACAAAAGGAAATTATGTTTAAAAAAAAAATCTGATTTTTTTGAATCCTATGATGCATGATGATATGTATATGTTATTTCAATTTCTCTTAACCTTGATAAAACCAAAATTATCCTTTGACCATCTGCTCTTTGCCCCCTTGCTTAATAAAACTCAAACGTCTTTCTTTTTGTTGAACACTTCAAGCTCACACTTAAAGCCTGAGGAACTCTGGAACTTTGTATTTGCTCTTACCTCTGCCTGAAATGTTCTTTTAGGCTTTATTTGTTCTTGTGCCACTCACGTAATATTGCGCTTGTTCCCCTGCATTTTGTGGTCTCTATTTAGTTAGGGTGAGCTCTATGGCTATGGAAATATTTTATGTCTGGCCTGAGACATTGAAAAGTCCATGCAGGATTCACTAGTCTCTTTTCGGCCTTTACACTTAAGGAATTCCTGGGTTGAAATGGTAAGAGTCTTAGGACTGGAGCATCCGTATTGCTAAGTTACCAGATGCGAAGTTACCTGGAGTTATAGAAAGTTTATGTGAGTCAGAAATACACTTTTTTAATGTTAAACTGAGTTTTGAGAATGCATACCTACTCTGACTGAGTATTCAAGGTTTCAGGTCAAATGTGATTTCCGCAGAGCCTTCTGTAATCCTCCTGGTCTGAAGCACCTTCTCTCTCCACTGTCTTTCTCCCAACCCTTATGTATTTTCTGTAGCGGTTTTTTTCTTTAATATTTTCATTATTTGTTTATATATGTATATGTTGAACAAACAAGACTTTTATCTGCTGTTAACTATGCTTTTAAGTGTCCAGAGTAATCTTCAAAATTGTCAATAAGCATTTCATTTTTTTGACTTTTTGTTTTAATTGTCAAAAAGTACAAACAGAACAAAATACTGCCTTACAAAACTCTGTTAAATTTTCTGTTGCTCATTAGAAAAGATGGTCTTGTATCACGCAGTATCTGAGTAGTTAGCTCTTCTAGATGAATCCATTCTGCATGATTTCTTTCATCTGGACATGAGATCATCTTTGGCAAAGTCAAAATCAGTGATGCCATCTCTGTCAATGTAGAATTAAGAGTCCATATTTTAATTTTAAACTTGTCCAAAGTAACCTTCAAAAATGTTTGCAGTAGTTTTACATGTCTTCAGGTTTTAGCTCACTAAGAAACAGATAAGGTTCTGTTGCTTTCAAATCCAGGCTACTTGAATGATTCCTCCAGATCACAAGGTTCCCCCAGTTGTCACCTTCCATTCTCCCAGTAGATGATCTGGAGGGATCCCTGATATTTTTTTGCACGCTTACTTGCTCAGTTGTGTCCAACTCTTTGCAACCCCATGGACTGTAGCCCACCAGGTTCCTCTGTCCATGAGATTTCCCAGGCAGGAATACTGGAGTGGGTAGCCATTCCCTTCTGGAGGGATCTTCACAACCCAGGGATTGAATCAGAGTCTCCTGCATTGCAGGTGGATTCTTTACCCTCTGAGCCACCAGGGAAACCAATGTTCTTTTAGTAGCACGGAAATGCTTGCTACATAGAAACAAAAGACTCACCTCATATATCTGTTCCTAGAAAAGTGTCTGGAACACAGAGCTCAGTAAAAGCTTTTTCACTGAGTGAATGATCACAGCCAAACGTAGTCACCAAGTAAATCAAGAACTTCCTATCAAATTGTTCTAAGACTAGGCATTTATTTATTTATTTAGATGGAGAGAGGGAAGGGAAGGAATGAAAACTCTGCCTAGAATCTAAATCTAAATTCTTCAAGATTCACCCTTTGGAACACCAAGTAAAGAAGAATTTCAGCATCTGCCTCTGTTCCTTAGGAAATTCCTTGACAACATAGTAACAGTTGACTGAGAATTGTTTTCTTTTAAAAAAAATATTGATTTGTTTTATTTTTTGGATGTGTCAGGTCTTAGTTGTGGTTCATGGGCTCCCGAGAGTACAGGCTCAGTTGTTGTGGTGTATGAGCTCAGTTGCCTATGGCATGGGGGATCTTAGTTCCCCAATCAGGGATCGAATCTGCATCCCTTGCACTGGCAGGCAGATTCTTAACCACTGGACCACCACGGAAGTCCCTGAGAACTGTTTTCTTATTGCTACTGTGTGAAGAGATGTACCACGTGATGTAACAGCCATGCTTGTTTTCTCATCAGTGAATTACACAAGACATGTTGCCATGTGTAAGATAAAAGCAAGTATACACAAGTATATCATCTGCATAATCAAAATTTTGCATGGAATATCAACTGTTTACTGTTACTAAGTTACAGATGATTTTCTTCTGAAAAAGTGTTCACAAGATGGACTTCTCCATTAGCGTAGCCAACAGACACACAGTTGATGAAAACCAGCAATTAACAGTGCTGGAACATGTATAAATACTGCATTTAGACTGGAGAGAAATGATGAACCTACTCGTTCTTTCCTAATTTACTTAAAAATATTAAGAAAATTGTTGACAAATGCTAGCAGTTTCTGGAGTAGATGTGGGAATTTGGTAGGGATGGTGGGGCTAGTGAGTTTTACTTTCTTTGTTTGCTATACATCACAAACCAGCTTGATCTCTCTAAACAAAGGGTTTGACCAGGGTCTATCCAATGATATAAAGCTTAACTTATTTGATAAGCAACCTTGTAGGGTGCTGGAAGATACAGCTTTTGTATTAAGAAATATTCCATCCTTTTAATATTAAACCTACTTTCCATGAGGACTTATAGTGATTGACATGTACAGACAGTTGTCGGATGTTCTTTCCATTTTCTTGGCTTCAAACTTCAGTTGGGAAGAATTGTGCCATCTAAGAAGTATGGTTTTGGTTTCGATGATATTTAATTCATAATGCATAACCATAAATATATGAGGATAAGGAAGATCTGTCATGCTCTCTTTCTTTTGTCATTTCCTAAATTAACCTAAACAAAGCCAGCTCAGACTTAAAATGCCCATACTCACAAAAGTTGAATGTCTTTTTCTGTAATTCCTGTCAGTAGAAAGCTGATTCTTTGTGACCCCATGGACTATAGCGTGCCAGGCTCCTCTGCCCATGGAATTCTCCAGGGAAGAATACTGGAGTGGGTAGCCAGCTGTTCCCTTCTCCAGGGGATCTTCCCACCCAGGGACTGAACCTAGGTCTCCTGCATTGCAGGTGGATTCTTTACCATCTGAACGACCAGGGAAGCCCTTTAAGACCTTATTGTATGCAAGTGATGGTGATGCTACCAGCCTCATAGTTTGTGCCTCTCTCTTCTTGATAATATTGAAAACTTTTAGAGTTCCATGAGATATATTTCACATGGAAGTTATGATATCATAAAATGGGTATGAATAAATGATACCTTTAGAGTCAAGATAATTCACTACAGAGTATAGGTCACATTGCACATACAACTGCATAAACCCTAAAGCTTGGAACACTGAGCTAGACAAAGGGAAGAAATAAAAGGAAACTTGAGAAACACATGTTTGAACTTCAAACCCATTCTGCACTTAAGAAGTTCTTATTTAGCAAATAGGGATGTGTAGGGAATTTTAAAGTTGTCTTGCTTGCTTTTATAATTTACTCCATTCTGTTTTATTTTTAAGCATGAGTATATATTGATAGATTTGTTAATTAAAAGAATTTTTTTAATTTTATTTTTAAATTTTACATAATTATATTAGTTTTGCCAAATATCAAAATGAATCCACCACAGGTAGACATGTGTTCCCCATCCTGAACCCTCCTCCCTCCTCCCTCCCCATACCATCCCTCTGGGTCATCCCAGTGCACCAGCCCCAAGCATCCAGTATCGTGCATCGAACCTGGACTGGCAACTCGTTTCATACATGATATTTTACATGTAAAGAATTTAAGAAAACAGTGGAGTTACATTTTGATTCTAAAAGAGGGCCAATTAGTTTCTAAAGACAGTAGTAAGTTAAATTACTGAATCTACTGAAATTGGAAAAAAAATTAATAAAAGTGTCATCTTTTAGTGCTAGATTCGTAGATTCATAGATTTTTCTAGTGCTCATCTATTTACCCGTTATAGGTCTATATAGTCTGTAGGTTAAAAAATCTCTGGACCAGAGGATCTATAGGTCCCTTTTAAGTCTAAACTCTGTGATGACTGTCTTTTATTCATATCAGTGATATGTTCAGTGTTATTCAGATGACAACAAAGACATTCATTTGCAGGCATTAATCTTTATCTTGACATTTTATTTTGTTTTAAGGGCTTCCCTGTTAACTCAGACAGTAAAGAATCTGCCTGCCATGCAGAAGACCCAGGTTCAAACCCTGGGTCAGGAAGATCTCCTGGAGAAGGGAATGACAACCCACTCCAGTATTCTTGCCTGGAGAATTCCATGGACAGACCATGGAGTTGCAAAGAGTCGGATACGACTGAGCAACTAACACTTTGACATTTTATATAAGAGTTTTAGTTTTAATTTGAGTTTCAGTTACTTTGAATTATATATATACTTTTAGGAATATTCACACATACACTTTCACACATACATTGACATGAGTATGTTTTATACTGATATAATCTCTTGGCATTTTAAAGGAAATATTGAACTTTGTATTTTGGAAAATTTAGAAAAATTTTCCATTTCTCCTCTCTTCCTCTCTCTGGTAGTAGGCTTGATGACAGTAAAGGTCGGTTTTGTTTCTGACATCAGATCAGATCAGTTCAGTTCAGTCGCTCAGTCGTGTCCGACTCTTTGCAACCCCATGAATCGCAGCACGCCAGGCCTCCCTGTCCATCACCAACTCCCGGAGTTCACTCAGATTCATGTCCATCGAGTCAGTGATGCCAGCAGCATATTGGGCACCTACTGACCTAGGGAGTTTCTCTTTTAGTATCCTATCATTTTGCCTTTTCATACTGTTCATGGGGTTCTCAAGGCAAGAATACTGAAGTGGTTTGCCATTCCCTTCTCCAGTGGACCACGTATTACTTCTCAAACAACAAACTTGCATACCTGAACAATCTACCTTGAATGTCTGCTGTGACCATTTGACAGTTAAGGACATTTTACATTAAAATAATGAAGAAAAACTGAGTAAACTTGTAGCTTGCAGATTTAGTTATAAAAATGATAGAATTATCATGCTTTCCTAATTCATTGATGCACTATCCTTCCACTAAAAAAAATGATCTTTTGCTTATTATACTTTATGTTGTGTCTGTGTTAATAATAGAAATACTTTTTCATGAAATGTTGCTTTACATATAATTCAAGCTCCTTGTCCATTTTAGTATGTAAGCTCAAAAATAATGACTAAAGAATTTTGATTGATCCTTTTATACCTTTCCAAATCTAAATAATTTCTATTAAAATATGAATGCATTGTGATGACTTTATGGCAGTTTTTCCTTATAATATTTACAACATGGTAATAAAGTGAATGAAGAGAGGTAAGAAGCCTAGTGGTGATTTGTTGGGTCCACAGAATTGACCCATTGTAAAAAAATGAATATCCACTTACTTTTGAGCATAAGGCATACATTGTAGAATATCAGAACAGTGTGATTATGTTGGTTGCTCAGTCGTGTCTGATTCTTTACAATCCCATGGACTGTAGCCCACCAAGCTCCTCTGTCCGTGGAATTTTCCAGGCAAGGATACTGGAGTGGATTGCAGTTCCCTTCTCCAAGGGATCTTCGCAACCAGGAATCAGACCCAGGTCTTCCCGCATTGCAGGTGGATTCTCGACTGACTGAGCCACCGGAAAGCAGAAAGCTATACTTTTAAAAGCTTCTTCGTAATTCAGTTCAGTTCAATTCAGTTCAGTCGCTCAGTCATGTCTGACTCTTTGCAACCCCATGAACTGCAGCACACCAAGCCTCCCTGTCCATCACCAACTCCCGGAGTTGACCCAAACTCATGTCCACTGACTCGGTGATGCCATCCAACCATCTCATCCTCTGTCGTCCCCTTCTCCTCCTGCCCTCAATCTTTCCCAGCATCAGGGTCTTTTCAAATGATAAAAATCAGTTTAATCAAAACTTGCCTTCAGTCACATTCAGATGATACAGATTTTTGTACTTTAAGTCACTCATTCATTGTCTTTTCATCAAATACTATTGACTGCAAACTAAGTGCTGAGCGAAATAAAAAACAGAAATAAATTTTTGCCTTAAAGATTTCAGGAAAGCATGAAGGTTTGGAGAGATAGTGCCACACTAATATCATAAATAACTTGTAGGTGAGATGATAACTTCACACCTGGGATGGAGTGGAAGGGTATTTGGAGGTATGGGGGGAGGCTAGATGGAACCTGAACATAGGCAGGCAAAAGGAAGGCAACTGAAAGCGAGTTGGTTACTGTTTTGATTTTTTTTAGAGTGTGTGTGTGTGTTTAAAGATTATTATCCCAAATCCATTAGAGTTTTAGCTTTAGGGGTGATTGGAAAAGTCATTAATATGAACTTTGGGGACTAATATGATATTTGTAGTAGTAGTAGTGTGTGGAAGCATTTCATATATACATTTGATAGAATCAATGACTGTTCTCAGTTGCCGTCTTTAAGCATGGATTTTCATATTATTTTTAATTTCATGGTTTGTTTTGTAAGAGATTTTAAATAATAAAACAACGATCATACATAACGAACATGATAGTAAGAACATCCATAATTTTAAAATGTCCTTCACCACAGTGGTTACAGCAACATGATTATAATCTATTGCATTATGATCAGTTGGTTCTTTTGGCCTTTTCTTTCTGCTGAATAATTGGCAACTGCAGATTAGTTATAAAATAGATCATCTGTTATATGGTTTCTTATCTATATGCAAAATGTCAAACTTCATTTTATATAAAAATCACAACCAGCAAATAATTTTTGAAAGTTCTTACGGAAGCACTCTATATTTCCTCACAATTTTTAGGTTGCGTTTTTATCATTTAGTCACAAATGGCAGGAAGCGGTTCCAAATTAAATTCATTTTTACCACAATCATGACATTTTCCAACTGTCTCATAAATTTGCAACATTTGTTAAAAGGGAGACTAATAGAGCAAAATGTGTCACTAGTGCCCAAGAAAACGGGCTTGTGGTAATTAGAGTGCCATCTTTAAAGACAAAGTTACGGCTTGAAATTTTAACATAATAATTGTACCAATGAACTGTTACTGAGTTCTCACAATGTGCCAGATTCTGTGTTGAGCAGTGCAGATGCATTATTAGCAAAACTTCTAATAGTATTCCTCTTCCCGTTTAATAGAGAATAAGCCTTAGAAAGATCTATGTAATTTGATGATGGTGCAGTAGGTAATGGGTGGAGAAACTGGGAATCAAAACAAGTTCTCTAAGGGCTAGTTGTAGGTGTAGACACTATTGATAGCCCAATTTTGCTATGAGAAAATGTGAGGCTTATAGAGGTCTAAATAATTCAGAGAGGTATAAATAGTACCTTAAACAGCTACTAAGTGGAAAACCACGTATTCAAACACAGATTCTTTTAACTCTAGAGTCTAACTAAATTGCCTGTCAATATCATCATTAAATTTCCAGGAAATTTGAGTTGTAAGCATAAAATGTGAATTGTTTATGTCTCTTTTGTTCTGACACAGAAGGGGCAAAATTCAAGAAGTAATGCACATAGATGTTAACTGGCAAAAGAAAGGACGATTGTTAAGGACTCGGCCGAGAGCCAGGAATTTAGTAGCATGACAAATCTCACTTTGTTCCATGTTATTATTTTAGGGTCATCCTATCAAAGCAAGAGTGTTTTAGGATAAAATTTTTTACTCCCTCTAAGTTTCCCGGGTCAGAACCATTTCATTAGGTTCCCCAAAGTCAGAAACTTGGTACACTAGCCAAAGTCCTCGAACTAGTCCTCTGTTATGTGACCCAGAGTGAATTAATTTGGCGAATTCCCTATTTGTAACCTTTGCTGTACACTGTCTTGTGCTCTCATTATTTTTATTTCACTGTATCTTGTTTTACAAACTTCAGTGTTATGGTCCTGGGCAAGAACAGTGTCTTTCCTCTTTGCAAAGAGTACTGTAGTAACATTCAGTTCTTAAAAACTGATGAAAACTCAATGCTCAGAAGACAAACTGGAATCTTTTAAAATACCTTTTTGTCATATTGGTAAACTTTTTAAAATGAATAAAACTTTCAATCACTGATTTTTCTTTATTATGAGTGTAGGAGGTGGACACAATAATACATTATTTTTCAGAGAAATCTAGTCTTTGTTAAAGATAGTGAATTTAGAATAATCATAGATTTACATTACAGTCTGTGGGACTGAGTTCTCATTAATTATATTTTGTAGAGCTTTTACTTTTAGGTGTAGCAAAAAGGCAAGGCGAAGAAACAAATTGTTGGGTTTTGTTAAAGAATCAGTTATAGGAGATGCCATTTATAAGCTAAGGGAAACGAGTAAAAATGAAGAAACTTTAATACAAATGTTAGAAAATTGCATTAATCCAAACTAGAATTTATAGTTTTCTCAAGGGAATTATTATATTAACTGTAACAGAGGCAGTTTGTGTATTCCTGTGTGTGTATCTGTGTGTGCATTTATGTTTTACCAGATAAAAAGAACATGGTGTCTTCTACCCTTAGCATCCACTGGTATTTGGAGTAACATTATGTTTGCATTTTGCATAGACACAGTATTCAGATCAATTGGCCACTCCTATCGAAAGAGACACAAATAAGATTCTCTTGGCCAGCAGCTGTATTTTTAATAGTGCAAGTCTGAGTTTATACTAAAGTGAATAATTCGGGTGATTTAGATCGCATTTGCTTTTTACTCTGAGTATGTTTTTAATATGTCTTCATTATGTATCTTCTTCTAAAAATACATACAGTTTAAGACCGTGAACTCTAGCTAGGTAATAGTTGCATTATTTCTGTCCCATATTCGCAAGCGGATGTTCTCTCTTAAATAAGAAAAGCAAGCCCTTAAATTATGTTTGAGATGCTCATTACATGAACACTGCCGCTGCAGTGTCACAAGTGTTAAAATAAAAATGTTAAATAATAAAGAGCCATCAGGTGTTGGTTTTTGTTCCTTCACCATGAGAAAGGGAACTTTATGAATGATGCATCACAGTGCTCTGTACATTTACATTCAAAGATCAGTTGTTAATGTTTTAAGTTACTGCCAGTGAATCTTTAGAAATCACTGTGAATAATGAAGCCATTCATTGTGTTCAAGGATTTTGTCTTCAGCGATAGGATTTTCTTCTCATTTCAAAGAGTGTTTAATTGCATTGCTCATCTACTTTTAATATTTAATAATAATTTTATTAGCTGTGTCGAATGAGGAGGGCAAGATTCGCAATATCTAGTACTGGTCATCAATTTTTTCTTATCATGACTTAATGAATATTATAATTACAAGGGGAGGCAGAAATATAAATTAGCTGGGTGCTTGGTTGGGACTCGCTGGTTTATTGGTTTTTGTTTGGGCAAAGCCGAGAAGAGACGCAAAGAGAAGAAACAAATATCTGAAGAGTGTTTTAGAAGCCCTGGCACACGTTTTTGCAACCTACTAATCATTTAAATAATAAACACCATGGCTTTGAAAAAAGTTAAAACATTGACAATAAAAATCCCTGCTGGTGCTATAGCAATTGACAGGGGGGATCTTGATGACTACAAGACTGGGTCTTGGGGGGTGTATGTTCCTTTAATCTCTATTAATGCATTTTGACAACTTTTCATTCTCTTTTCTCAATCATTTGTACTGCTGTTTGCTTTCAGCTAAGACACAGGCATGAGTTATTTTGAGTGGAAAGACTTGGCACACCCGTCATCATAATAGCAGTTTTTCCTTAAGTAGTACCTCTCACCTGAAATTTTCAAAGTGCTTTTCACTCGGCCTATGAGGTGGCGGTCAGAAGGCACCATACATTTCAAGCCTATAAGGAAATAACCCAGGCCATGAGGAGAAAATAATTTTCATTTTTATTGATCTAGATATGAATATGTGCATTATAACCTCTAAATTTTAGATGCATTTTTTTCCAAACAGGACTAGATATTGTTGAATTTAACGTGTCCTAAAACCTGTCTTAAAACGAGTGCTTTTTAACCCCCTCCAGCAACTGCTTCGAGAACGACAGCAGATGGCCAGCCGTCCCTTTGCGTCTGTTGATGTAGCCCTGGAAGTGGGAGCTGAACACACAGACTTTCTGCGAGGGTCATTAGAGGTAGGAACAGTGGTGGTGAGAGGGGACTGCTGTGATTTGCATATTTATATTACTTCTCTAATCTGCATCTGCTTGTGAAGCCAAATAGAGTCTGATTATCTAGAGTTGACAAGATTCAGCTACATATGTTATGCCATTTTCAAGGCACATAGTTTTAATAGTATGACATGAGCTGTAACAAAAGCCACTGGAGAATCTATTAGTCTAGGCAAGAGTGACAGACTGCTCACCTGGCACCCTTTCCCTGACAGATAGGAACTGAAGGAATTTAAGATACAGGTACGATGAAAGAAACAAAGCATCTGTATTTAGTCCTAGGAGTGCCCAACACCCCTCAGTTAACAGGTCACATCTATCTTTATTAACAAAGTTGACTATAAAAGGTGGGTGGAGATGAGTTGCATTTTAATTACATAGTTTCACTTTTTGAATGTTGAAGGTTGTAGAATATAGTGAATATTTTTATTTTATGGCTGTATTAGTACAGTATTATATTGCAAATGGGGAGATGGAGTATGGTGAAAGAGAAATGATTATGTGCGAGTAAATGTGGTTTTCAGATCTTGAAATAGTGCATGACATGGTTTCTGAAAATAATGGGGGTTCCCAAAGAGCAAAAATCCACAGATGGTGATTCACAACTCATGACAGCATTCTGAGGCATAGCAATTTTATTCTATGCTTATTTTCCAAATTTTTTATTTTATACATGGTAAGATGTTTAAACAGAAAGATTTAAAAATACCTTACAGTTGAAATATTTTATTCACCTTTTAAAAAGTGCCCTTATGTGACTGACTTCATGTTGCTATATTTAGACTTTGCTTTTCTTTAAGGAAAGCAAGGGATATAAAAATAGACTCCTCCAAATACCTAGGCACAAATATAATTGATTTTGTCCATAAAATTTTTGGTTATTCTGAAAAAAATAAAACTAAATCAGACCTTATGATGCTATAGAAAGGACCAGTTTTTAGAGACATTTCTCTAAGTAATTTTTTTTTTTTTTTTTTTTAGCTTTTGTATCCTTGATTTTTTACTACTGTAGATCACAGGCTGTCACCGAAGCTTAGAACATTAGATAATGTGTGGGTATATCTTCTATTGCTTAGGGAGAAGTGTTCTAATTTCTAACTTTGCAGTAAGTGCTCTAATTTCATTCTGACCCTTAATTTCAAATAACTTTAGTACAGAACTTTTAACAAATTGAAAACTCTATCTGAATCCTTTTTCTCCTTATCTATTTAAAGCATTTTTGAATGCTGTTAAAACTCAACTCACAAGAGAAAAACAAATGTAAATGATGCATACGTAAGTTGAGATAAAACACTCATAAACTTAAGGAACAAATATAATAAATATACATAATAAATAATTTATTTTTTTGAGTTTAAAAACTTCTACCTCTACTTTCTTTTTGCTCATATTTACTTGGTAGTCCTTTTATTTGCGTATTTCCAACTTCTCTGTATCCTTTTGTTATTACTAGTTATATGAATAACTGGTGTGTATCACTTGTTTTCTAAAACTTAAATTTAGAATGTCACAGAAGAATAAAACTACCTACCTACTCCCATTTAGAAAGTTTTCTGGAGATCTGGTTCTACTTACCAATGTGTAGTTTTGTTGGCTTTTTGTAAACAGCTTTATTAAAATGTAGTTCATATGCCATACAATTTACCTGTTTAAACTGTGAAATTTAGGGTTTTTAGTATATCCAGAATTGTGTAACCATCACCAAAAATCAATTTTGGAATGTTTTCATCTTCCGATAAAGAAACTCCCTTCTCACCCCCTCTCTTTTTCCTCAAGCCTCGTTCTCAACCATAGACAAGCCCTAATCTACTTTTTGTCCTTATATGAGTTTCCTATAGTATATTTTCATTCCATTTCATATAAATGGGGTCATACAATATGTGGTCTTCCGTGACTAGCTTCTTTTACTTAGCCTTAGTGTCTTCAAGTTTCATCCCACATTGTGGATGAGTATTTAATTTCTTTCTATTGCCAAGTAATATTTGATATTATTGATATAAGAGGGGTGTCTCAGGTGACTCAATGATGAAGAATATGCCTGCCAATGAAGAGACATGGGTTCAATCCATGGCTCAGGAAAATGCCCTGGAGTGGGAAATGGCAACCCACTCCAGTATTCTTGCCTGGAAAATTCCAGGGACAGAAGATCCTGGCTTGCTACAGTCCATGGGATCACAAAGAGTTGGACACGACTAAGCGACTGAGCATGCACACACACATTATTGATATAGCACAGTTTGTTTTTGCACTTGTGAGTTGATGAACATCTAGGCTATTTCCGCTTTTTGAATATTTTGAAAAATGCTACTGTGAATATTTGTCTACAAATTTTGTTTCCTTGCATTGGAATATATAAATAAGAATTGAATTTCTGGGTAATTTGGTAATTTTTTATTACTTGTTGAAAAGACTTTCTATCTACACTGAATGATCTTGGGACTCCTGTTTCAAATCAATTGACCATAAGTGTGAGAATTTGTTTTTATAATCTCAATACCATTCCATTAATCTATAGACATTTATAGTTTTAAATCTATAATATGACAGTACAACGCTATTTTGATTACTATAGTTTTGTAGTAAGTTTTAGAATTAGAAAATATGAGTCCTCCAGCTTTATTTGTTTTGAACATTGGCTTTTCTGGGTCGTTTGAATTTTGACAGGAATTTTAGGATCAGTTTGTCAGTTTCTGCAAAGAAGCTCACAAGTACTTTAATAGGGATTGTATAAAATCTGTAAATCAATTTGGGAGAATTTACAGTATCTTAACAAGTTATGACCAACCTAGATAGCATATTCAAAAGCAGAGACATTACTTTGCCAACAAAGGTCCGTCTAGTCAAGGCTATGGTTTTTCCTGTGGTCATGTATGGATGTGAGAGTTGGACTGTGAAGAAAGCTGAGCACCAAAGAATTGATGGTTTTGAACTGTGGTGTTGGAGAAGACTCTTGAGAGTCCCTTGGACTGCAAGGAGATCCAACCAGTCCATTCTAAAGGAGATCGGTCCTGGGTGTTCATTGGAAGGACTGATGTTGAAGCTGAAATTTCAATACTTTGGCCACCTCATGCGAAGAGTTGACTCATTGGAAAAGACTCTGATGCTGGGAGGAATTGGGGGCAAGAGGAAAAGGGGACGACAGAGGATGAGATGGCTGGATGGCATCACCAACTCGATGGACATGAGTTTGAGTGAACTCTGGGAGTTGGTGATGGACAGGGAGGCTTGGCAATTCATGGGGTCGCAAAGAGTTGGACACGACTGAGCGACTGAACTGAACAGTATCTTAACATGCACTTTATTAAGGTGGTAGCTTTGTTAATTGAGTACCTTTATCCATGCTCCAAATAAACTTAGGATTCTAAATTCAATATCAGATTTTCTTCATCTTGATAAACAAATATGATTTCTGATATTTAAAATTCCCTATATCCATATATTTCTGATCTCAAGTAAATTGACAACTTAATTTTTTTTAAATTTCAAGTTGAAAATATTGTCCTTCAGTAATTTTTAGAGCTTAAATTGTTTTTTTATATGAATTTAATATCAGAAATAAATAATGGCTGCTAATTTATTTAATATTCTTTGGAAAATATTAGAGGTAAAAGCATAAGGTTTAAAATCATATTTTGTTTTTTCCTTTGCACTTTGTAATTACTACTAACTGGAAGTTATCTCTCTGCTGTATATACACATACATGTGTGTACATATGCATTTGTATGTTGTATGTGAGATTTACTTTCCATTGTCACAGTACTCTAGATCCACTCCAAATCTCTCTTTTTATATACATAACCTAGTATGATGTGGCACTGATTTGCTTACACAGCAAAATATGAAGCCTAGGCCTGTTCTGAAATAACATTAAGGACTTTATTTAAACCTAGAAAATAAAAGTAATTTTAAAATTCCTTTGCTGGGTTTTTCTTGAAATTCAGAGTTTAAGTTCAACCCAAAGCCATAGGTTAGCTGGCTATTACTATTCTGTAAATATTCATTGAGTCTTCATAATGTGGTAATTTAAGGAATGGATTTCTTTCAAGTTAAATTGGACTCTCATGTGCCACTCTGAGTTCCACATCTATATTGTCAGGGGGAGAATATAGGTATAATATAGAATTACTTATACTTGATGCATCCATAGTAATGGTTCTGTTCACCAAAATGTCCTATTCTATGAAGTAGACATGTTCCTAAAAGTTTGTATGAGTTGATTATGTTTTTTTAATAGATGAAGAGTATTCAGTCTTCATAGGAACTGTGTGTAGTAAACCTTAGGTGTAAAAACTCTTTGTGAGTAAAAAAAGGATTTTGGCGTGAATAATCACCCCCTAAATTATCTGTAAGCAAGTTTGAATCATTATATTTTTCTAAATTATAGTGAAAAATTAAGAACTTATTAAAATTTAATAAATACACTTAGAATATAAATTTATAAACTCAACTTGTCAGTTGGTTTTAAATTTATTGTAAAAAAAAAAATAGGGTTATTTTTGTGATGACCTTGTGACCCATATAGTGTGTATTTATCAATTTTCTTCCACTAAGGAATAGCATGATAATTTATAGTAACTGCTTAACAAATGTTTATGGCATGCTGCATATACGTCAAGCACTCTTCTTAGCACTTTAGCATCAGGGAACACAACAAAGAACCCTGTCCTCATGGAGTTCATATTCTAACAGGGAAAATAGGTTATTTAATATGTTGCTCCTGCTGCTGCTGCTAAGTCGCTTCGGTCGAGTCCGACTCTGTGTGACCCCATAGACGGTAGCCCACCAGGCTCCCCCATCCCTGGGATTCTCCAGGCAAGAACACTGGAGTGGGTTGCCATTTCCTTCTCCAATGCATGAAAGTGAAAAGTGAAAGTGAAGTCGCTTAGTCGTGTCCAACTCCTAGCAACCCCACGGACTGCAGCCCACCAGGCTCCTCCATCCATGGGATTTTCCAGGCAAGAGTACTGGAGTGGGGTGCCATAGCCTTCTCCGTATTTAATATGTTAGGAGGTAGCAACTGCAATGGTACAGGAAAAAAATAAAACAGGATAAGGTTTGGAGAGTGCTTTGTGGAGGTGGGGGAGAGCTTGCATATTGAATCAAGTGGTGGTCAGGGTGACCTCATTGAGAAGGTGAGAGTTAAACAAGTCTTGAAAGAGGTAAAGGAATTAACCAGGTGGCAGATTCTCAAGGGAAAGTGTTCCCAGCAAAGAGAATGGCTAGAGCAGAGGTGCTAAGGTGTGCATGGCGGGCAAGTTCAAGAAATAGCAGGCTTTGGGCAGGGGCAGGTACAGGACGAGGCAGACGATATAGGGTCTTGTAGACCTTTTGTAAAAACTTTGACATTCAATCCTAAGCGAAGAGGAGAGAGTCAGTTGCCGGACTGACTGACATAATCTGTTTCTAAAAGATCATTCTGCTTTTTGGGGTTGACAATAGTTTGATGTGGAATATCATTAGATGGTTTCCTGACAAGCCGACATCAAGACAAGGAATTGGTTCATTTGAAGAATATGCTGGTAGGGAAATGGAGCCATGAGAAAGGGAATGGAGACCAGCTAATACCTCTATGGTAAACTACGGCTTGATTTCCATGGAGACACTCTGAGAGTCAGGGTAAAATGCATGTCACACTATGGACATCAGTGCAACAAAGCTGAGTGTTTATTCTTCAAGTCCCTCCAATCACTGATTGAGGGCCACTTCCCAGGAAGTCAGAGAAAGCCCCCAGGCAAAGAAATGAAGGCTTTGGCCTTGGAAATTAGCAGAAAACTGACATGGTAACTGAGAGGTTGGAAATCAACCCAAAGTTTCTGCTATGAGGGGCAAGTATAGAGGGAGAGAAGCTTGTTAGAAAGCTTCTGTGGGAATCCAGGCAAGAGGTAATGGTGGCGAGACCAGGATTTTAGCAGGGAAGTGTCTGATTCTGGACTTTGTTTTTAAGTCATGATGTATTCTCATTTTGAAAGTCTTTCTAGAGACTTTGTGTTTGTAAGATCCAAACAGAAAAGAAGACACGATTTTCTCTCCTTAACTGGCACTGTAATGGATCTAGAGCTTCTGATGCTGCTGTACTTAATCACTAAGAGAAATAGTCACAGTCTCTCAGTGACCGTGGCAACAACAAAATTCATGCCTTTCCTCCTATAATGACAGAAACCATGAGAAACAGATAAAAGAACCGAGAGGCCATTAAGTGACTTAGGTTGACTAGGCTTCCTAGATCTGGTGTCACATGAAAAGTATACAGTTTGATCACAAACAAGTTAATTGATAGCCCTTTAGTTTGATGTTAAAAATGTACTTTCCTTGTTCATGGTTTTTTGTGGAGAGAGTAGTTGTAGGAAGGAAGGAGGGAAGGAGTTGGCAGTTTTATAAACTTGGATGAGTCCTCCAGTGTCACTGATAGTTTTTGCTGGGATATTATTCTTTGTTTCTATTTTTATTTCAAATTATTTTAGCCAATTATTTTTTGCTTCTAATACTGAAGCAAAATAATACTTCTACCTCTAATACTGAAAAACTAAAAACCATTTTAATGGCCAAAAGTAAAGCATTTGTTAGTTAATTTATTATATTTTACAAAATGTAGAAATTGTGATCTAATTTTTTATAAACATTGAAAAAAGTCTGGTATAATAAATTCTTAATAATAAATGTTGTATAGGTGGGTGGCATATATGGGTTATTCTTGTTGCAAGTCAGTGTTGTCCTTTCTATTACGGTATGCATGGCTCTTTTTAACAAGGAAAAAATAAAAGCAACAACAAAGCAAAAATATAAAATATTAAGTTTTTCCCTTAAGTTTTAGACCCTTGTACTGACTGCATATTGGACCTTGAAATTTTGCCAGTTATTCAAAATAAACATTTTCAACCATCATTTCTGTGTTAGGGAACAGAAACTCATATACGTATTATACATATTCTGGACTGCCCTGTTAACATTTTTACCCATCATGATTAATTTATCCACATTTCAATTTTTGAAAATGTAGGTGACCATTGGGTTTTATTCTACAAGCTTAGTACTTAGGTGTTCACCAAGCATTACACTCAAGAGTGCTTTCCAAACAATACAGGTAAAGATTATATGTCAAGATAAGGAACTTAAACCTGAGCTTCCTAGGTCATGAGAACAAGTGAAATGTTTAAATTGAGTTTAAGATACTGTTTTTCAAAACTTATTTACATACACTATCTCAATCTCATTTGAGCCTTATGTCAGTCTTACAAAATACAAAGCAGATTTTGTATGTTCTGTTTACTATTGAGGAAACTGAGACTCTGTGAACTTAAGATCATTGGTCAAGATCACAGTTTAGTCACCAGTAGAGAATGGGGTGGCAAAAAGCCAGATACAACTTAGCAATTTAGCAAACAAGA
Source organism: Bubalus kerabau (assembly GCF_029407905.1). Taxonomy (NCBI): domain Eukaryota; kingdom Metazoa; phylum Chordata; class Mammalia; order Artiodactyla; family Bovidae; genus Bubalus; species Bubalus kerabau. The sequence goes on from NC_073645.1 coordinate 38,337,669, forward strand.
GAGTAAGCACAGAGTTTGAATCTCAGATTGGCCCTGGAGTTTCTCTTTCACAGCATTCTCAAATATGCTGATTTTAGTTCAAGTTGAGAATACATTTTAGGCCCCAGCATATCTCTGGAGTACTTTTTGTTGTAAAGCTGTTTATGAGCATAGAGTCACCTAATATTTATGTAGTATTCTCTGATTCCTGGTGCTCATGAGTAATGGAGACAGTTCAACCTATTACACTACACAAGAAAAAAGGTGGCAGGCACATTGTTTAAATCAAGGCCAGACACAGTGAGCGTCTCTCATGTTAAGAGCATTGCTGGCTTTGCTCCCAGAGCAGCATGAGCCCAGTTCTCTGCTGATGGACACAGCCGGTGGCCTCTCTACGTTTCATTCCTGGCCTGGCATCTTCATGGACAGTAATTCCAGTGGCTGGCTTGAGCATTTCCTGGATCTCTGATTTTTTCAGATTGTTATGGCTGTCTTGCAGTACTTCATATTTTAATTATTTTATTAAAACTTAGTGTTCTGATCATAAAAATAATAAATCCTCATTGTAGAAAAATACAGAAATAATCAAAATTAAAATATTTCACCCGTAAGTATCCACTGCTGAAACTTTTATATCCTTCCAACATTTTCCTTTTGCATATATGTATGTTTACAAAATTCAAAGTATATTCTATGCGTGATTTTGCATCCTGTTTTTCTCATTATAATAAGAAAAATTTCTTTTCTTTTTTAATTTTTTTAAAAAGATTATAAAATTGAATTTATTGAGTTTCACACAAGATGCACTTATAAAATTAGTACTGAATGCCATTTTAACAGAGGAAGTGAACATCAGTCCAAACTCCCAATATATTCTGCCAAAAAAAAAAAAAAAACTTCCCAAAATGACAGCATAGTTACAGAGTCAATCAGCAGATGAATGGATAAGAAAGCTGTGGTACATATACACAATGGAGTATTACTCAGCCATTAAAAAGAATACATTTGAATCAGTTCTAATGAGGTGGATGAAACTGGAGCCTATTATACAGAGTGAAGTAAGCCAGAAAGGAAAACACCAATACAGTATACTAATGCATATATATGGAATTTAGAAAGATGGTAACAATAACCCTGTGTACGAGACAGCAAAAGAGGCACTGATGTATAGAACAGTCTTTTGGACTCTGTGGGAGAGGGAAAGGGTAGGATGATTTAGGAGAATGGCATTGAAAAAAAAAAAGAAAAGAAAAATTTGTACTTCTGAGTTTTATTTTAAAATGTCCTGTCAGTTGTCTGTAGTATAACATAATTTATTTGACTGTTTATTTTGAAATAGCTTGATTCTAATTTCACAGTATTACAAATAGGGCTATAATTAATGTTTGTACGTAACTCTTGATTCTAATCTGCAAAAAGATGAACTACTAGGTCAAAAATTGTGACCTTTTATGCATCTTGATATATTGCTTACTTTCTTTCCAGAAAGGTCCTTTTTCAAACTACCTTTAACAAGGAGTGAGAATTCTTGTTTTCCTACATCTTTGTCAAAAATTATTTTAAAAGCAATTTTAAAACAATTTTGGTAATTTTGTATAAGAAATGTTACATTCTCCACCAGACTTATTAGTATTAAAAGTAAAATCAAATATTTTCATATTTTTAACTATTTGTATTTCTCCTAGCTCATTTTATTAACTGTTATTCCCATGTCCTCTTCTGTTTGATATCGTCTACTGATGGTAATTGGATTACATAAGAAATTTTTTATTAGTTACAGAAAATTTGAAAATGTTTCTTAACTAATACAGTATCTTTCTTCATCCTTCTATTGGAACTTTTTTGCTTAAGTTGCTTATTAAATGTTTGTAATTTTCTGTTACAAATAGTTCCCTTCTGGATATTGCTATTAAAATGTTATATTTTCTCTATTTTTTTCCTACTAATCAAACTGGTTTAGTAATATTTTCAGATATTACTCTTGCTTTTTTTTAATCCTAAATTTTTAAATGATCTTTGCTTTTTTGATGGCCTTCTCTTGAATTGAAGATTTTTTTAAATCATTATTTCCTTTTCTCCTCACCTTATACACAGATTACACACTCTTTCTCCTCTTTTGGCCAATACTCTTAAAATTTTAGCAGGTATAGTTTCAGTCTGAATATAATGAGTGCTTCCCTAATATAAATAGAAGGTTTTCAAACAATTTAAACCTTGTTTTCCTCTTATGTATCATAATTATCTTATTTGTAGTTTTGTGAGTTTTAAACATTGTTATTATTTTTGGTATTTTACGTGATCAATATTTGTTTAAATTTTCCTATAAGTCACTATTTTTTTTGCTCACTGTTCTTTGCATTCAGAGCTTCCTTCTGAAGTGTTTCCATCTGCCTATTATTTTTCTTTAAAATTCCTTTAGCACATGTCTTCTGATGATTAACTCTTAGCTTGCTGCCCACTGCCCCCCTCTTTAGTTTCACGTAAGGCTTTGGAGCATCACCATTGCTTACAATCTAAAAAATGTTTTGGAAATACACATTATCAACCATCTAGTTACTTTGCAGTAGGAGTGCCTTACTCAAACACTTTGCTTACGTGAAAATTTTTCTGGCTTTTGGCTTCCATTGTAGCAACTGAGAATTCTTCTGACGGTAGTTGTCATCCTTTTAGAGCTAATCTAGCTTCTCTTACCAATGGTTTTTAAAATCCCTTTGTCTTTGGTGTTCTGCAGTGTTATGGTGATTTTCCTAAGCATACATTTATTTGTATTTATTCTCTTTGGCTTATTTTGTGCTTTCTAGATCTAAGGATTCAGACCTTTTAGAATTTCTTTCTGTTTACTTCTAAAATTTCTCAGTTATCCCTTTGAGTTTTTCTCTCCTTCATTGTCTCTGTTCTCCTAAGATACTGATTAGTTGGATATCAGATTAACTCATTCTACCTTCAGAATCTCTTAATCTCTCAGATTAGTGCTTTCTATCTCCTCTCTCTCTGTTTCTTCTGACTTGTTTCTTCAGAGCCTTGTTATAGCTCACTAATTCTTGTTCAGTAGTATATAAACTGCTCTCTACCCTAGCCACTGGGTATCTTTAAACAGATTTTTTTTTTTTCATTTTTAAAAGTTCTATTTGGTTTTTCTTCAAATCCACTTAGCACTTTTCAAAAGTCTTCTTGCTTGCTAGTTTTTATTGCCTCACATTTCATTCCAAACATAATTATTTTTATTTTATAATATAAAATAAAAATATTTAAATATCTGAAATCATTTTATTAAATAGATCATTATTAAATAGATATTTTAAAAGATCATTTTAATATCTGAAATCCTTGGAAATCTAAATCTATCAGTTTCTTTCTATGGGCTCTCATTTACTGTGGCTTATTTCCTTGTGAATTTGATGATCCTTGTAAACTCTTATTTGTTTGATCTTAATCTGTAGTTTCCTGAAGGCCTAAATAAAGAATGCTTTCCTCCAGCCATTTCTTCCAGGGTCCCTGGCATGGCACAGGGATCTCAAACTCAGCTTTCTTATCTTGTAAATTACTTATATCAGCTTTTATCCTCAGGGAATCTCTGCTTTTATGTTTGCTTGCCGCTCCCTGCTCCCCTTTCCAGTTTTAGCTGTTTGTCTTGGAGCACTCCCTAACTGCAATGCTTATAATTTGGTTATTTTGTAGTGAGAGGACCCTGCTTAAATATTATTAATAGCTTTGTCTTCAGCAGGAGCTCAGTTTGCCTGGATGCAGGTTCTCTTTGGATTGCTGTTCTCTTGGCATTAGCTTAATTATATTCATTTTCACTACTGAGATTCCAATATTGACTACCTCTGAGGGGATAGCAGGCAATAGGGTAGGGAGGGTTCTCCCTACTTGTAAATGGATTAGTGGTGTAGAAACAGTCAAGCCACCAACTTCCTACTGATCTTTTTAAACCCTCTAATGCTCAAGAACAAGAAAGACTCAGAACACATATTAAGCTTTTTTTTAGCCTCTTGGGGACCAGAGGGTCCTAGGAAGCTCTGTCAGGGATTATATTGACCTTCTTGGTGTTTACAGAGCTCTCTAGACCAAGTCTCTTTAATATCCCTGCCCTAGGTCTTGATGCTGATTTCTATTCACTTTCCCAGTTCAAAGAGGGTAGCATTCTGCAGGAGTCCCCTCAGTTAGAACTGTCACAGGACCCAAGCCCTATTTGCACATAAATACTCACAGGCTACAGGGGCTGTTTGCCTCAAAGAAGGAGATGATTTTCCATTAGTAGTAGAGAGAGGGAAACTGCTAAGGTCACATCTTCTCACAGTCTTCATAACAAATGCTTTAGAAGACAAATGACTTACTTATTTTAAGAAAATTATTTAGAAAAAATAGATTTTTATATGTACATCTTTGGTCTTGAAGTAAGAAAGTAACTGGTAGTAATTAATGCTTTTGTACTTTTGTGTACTTTTTTTTTTTTCCCCCTACTATTGCCCATGTCCATTTAGGTATTCCTCAGTTACAGCTCTCATTTTTCAAAATAAAGATCTTTGAATATATACTCAGGTAGAGCAAAGTATACTAAATGTTTTATTAACTTGATATCCCATGGGCATCAGTTGCCAACAGTATGGAAAAAGGGTTAATATAAAACAGTACAAAAGTGTTAAAAACGGTACTTGAAGTAACAGGTTTCCCTAGTTGCATTTAGAATTTTCGTTGTCTTTCTTTTAAAGTTGTCAGACTTCACCACGACCATTTAGCAGAAAACGTTTTCCAAAAAGATTTTAGAATTTATAAAATTTGGAATTATAACAATTATAATGGATTTCATGATTGAACGAAGTATGAGTTAAGAATTAAAGATGAATGAGTTTTCAGAATTAACATGATAAGGATAGAACCCATTAACATGGGATGAATATAATACAATACTTAAATTACTGAAATCTGCTTGTCCCTAAATTAATGTAATCAGAAGTCATAATATGTTTAGACACGAGAAAAGTCATCTGTTTATATTTTTAATACATAGCTTTATAAATGCTCTAGATTAACGATTAACTGTACTTGAAAGTAAAATACTGCTAGCATCATTCAGAATTCACTGAGTTCAAAGCTAAGGATATATATTTATATTTTTATGCACTTTCAAAATTAAAATTCTATAAATGGAAGTTTTCATTGTGCTATTAAAACATTGAGATTACCTTGCCTTAAATCACTTAAAATGAATGTAAACTATGATGGAGAAGAATATAAAAATGAGAATAAACAACAACAAAAAGACAAGCCCAGTTTCACCTCATGGTGTTTGATATGATAAACAGAAACATTTACAAATACAAAAGGCCTATAACCCTGACTGCCTATATCCATATTGGCTGTCATTTAGCAGAATAATACATTACTTAAGGATACTGTCATATCATGGTTGCAGTTTTACAAATAAGAAGTGGCTATGTAAAGTAGGCTACAGTATCATTTATTGGGAAGTCATAAATACAGTTTAGCAATTCTTGATGGCAGTGTCCCAGCTCTGACAAAAACGATTGAATTTCCAACATCCTTATCTTTCACCTACTCTCAGATAAAACAGACAGTATATTGGACCCATACAAAAAAAATTATGGGCAGATTAAATTTGCTGCAACCAAGAACACACAGTATTCATGGGTATCTTTGAATAATGTCAAACGTTTCCAACACTCGTTCCTTGTGTATATGTTAAAATAATGGTATTTAATATATTAACATAAAACCAATATTAATGTCAATTAATACAGATTACTCAGTAGCTAACATAAAGCTAGGTATATTTTTATCTTGTTTTTCAAACATTTTAGATTGTTTAGAAGCATTTGTTATATATCTGATAGTGTGCAGCATTTATTTTCTGATTTTTATTAAACAAATTACCTGCTTAAATATTTTATTAGGCTATAGTTCTCTATATTGGAGAAGGAAATGGCAACCCACTCCAGTGTTCTTGCCTGGAGAATCCCAGGGACGGCAGAGCCTGGTGGGCTGCCATCTATGGGGTCGCACAGAGTCGGACACGACTGAAGCGACTTAGCAGCAGCAGCAGCATAGTTCCCTATAGCAGATGTTATTTCACTAAATTTATGCCTTTGTTTACTTTTTGCTTATCTTTCATGTAAAATCACTTACTAATTTAACTTGTATTTCTTCTTTCTTTCCATTACATGCATTAGTAGATAATCTGATCAAGTTCATATCCTCAGTGGAATAACTGACTGAAAAAATTCTGTAAAATTCTGGCAAATCAAATAGAAATCTTATAAAGTATAATCCCAGATATTGGAAGTGTAGTGCTAGATAGTTTATATGTAGAAATCTAAGAAACCAATAATGTTATACTTTAGCTAAGCAAACATTTTCATATGTTCTCATACTTGGCTTTCTTAGAAAATAAAATAGCACCCAGGTCAAAATTTAGGGCATTAAATCTGAAAATTTACCTTAAATCTTAATATACATTTCTATTTTAATCAAGGATTATAGCTTTACACTTTCATAGCAGAGACCTTGGTTCATATTTATACTTTATGATTTTGTTCCTATTTATTTTAGGCCTCTTTTAATTTTTGGTTCACAAAAAAAAGGCACTGGATTAACTAACCGTTGATGAAATATAAAAATAAAGAAGACTATCAAATCAGTAGTTTATATGCAATTTTTCATGGAGAAGGGGTCATTATTATTTAGGACTTTCTCCAGCACATTTTAGGAAACAAAAGCAATACCTAAATTTATTTTTCCATATCTCATAATGGAAAGTCAATCGTAGAAATTTTATAGTATAATAAATTGATTTAGTGAATATTTACTAAACTTGCTATATGCAAATCAGTACAGATGGATATAGAAAAGATACTTTCTCTACCTTCTAGGAATTTATACACTGATGGGAAAGATTTCCCATCAGTCACAGCTTCCCTGGTGGCTCAGAGGTTAAAGTGTCTGCCTCCAATGCAGGAGACCCGGGTTCAATCCCTGGGTGGGGAAGATCCCCTGGAGAAGGAAATGGTAACCCACTCCAGTATTCTTGCCTTGAGAATCCCATGGACGGAGAAGCCTGGTAGGCTACAGTCCACGGGGTCGCAAAGAGTCGGACACGACTGAGCGACTTCACCTTCACCTTCACCATGTTCATTGAGTCAGTGATGCCATCCAACCATCTCATCCTCTGTTGTCCCCTTCTGCTCCTGCCCTCAATCTTTCCCAGCATCAGGGTCTTTTCAAATGAGTCACCTCCTCACATCAGGTGGCCAAAGTATTGGAGTTTAAGCTTCAACATCAGTCCTTCCAATGAACAACCAGAACTGATCTCCTTTAGGATGGACTGGATCTCTTGCAGTCCAAGGGACTCTCAAGAGTCTTCTCCAGCACCACAGTTCAAAAGCATCAGTTCTTTGGTGCTCAGCTTTCTTTATAGTCCAACTCTCACATCCATACATGACCACGGGAAAAACCATAGCTTTGACTAGGTGGACCTTTGTTGACAAAGTAATGTCTCTGCTTTTTAATATGCTATCTAGGTTGGTCATAACTTTCCTTCCAAGGAATAAGCGTCTTTTAATTTCACGGCTTCAGTCACCATCTGCAGTGATTTTGGAGCCCCCAAAAATAAAGTCAGCCACTGTTTCCACTGTTTCCCCATCTATTTGCCATGAAGTGATAGGACCAGATGCCATGATCTTAGTTTTCTGAATGTTGAGTTTTAAGCCGACTTTTTCACTCTCCTCTTTCGCTTTCATCAAGAGGCTCTTTAGTTCTTCTTCGCTTTCTGCCATAAAGGTGTTGTCATCTGCATATCTGAGGTTATTGATATTTCTCCCGGCAATCTTGATTCCAGCTTGCGCTTCTTCCAGCCCGGCGTTTCTCATGATGTACTCAGCATATAAGTTAAATAAGCAGGATGACAATATACAGCTTTGATGTACTCCTTTTCCTATTTGGAACCAGTCTGTTGTTCCATGTCCAGTTCTAACTGTTGCTTCCTGACCTGCATCAAGAGGCAGGTCAGGTGGTCTGGTATTCCCATCTCTTTCAGAATTTTCCACAGTTGATTGTGATCCACACAGTCAAAGGCTTTGGCATAGTCAATAAAGCAGAAATAGATGTTTTTTGGAACTCACTTGCTTTTTCCATGATCCAGCGGATGTTGGCAGTTTGATCTCTGGTTCCTCTGCCTTTTCGAAAAGCAACTTGAACATCTGGAAGTTCACAGTTCATGTATTGCTGAAGCCTGGCTTGGAGAATTTTAAGCATTACTTTACTGGCATGTGAGATGAGTGCAATTGTGTGGTAGTTTGAGCATGTCTAGAGCAAAGAGAGGGAAGGACAGAATCCTGGGAGTTCTTCATACATACTGGAAGTCATGGACTTCAGAAAAGAGAATCAAAGACAGAATCTCGGGAAATTGTTACAAGTGAAATATTGGAGGCATACAGGAGGAAAGAAAGTATTAAATGACAGACTGGGAAGAAATCAAATTGAAAAGTTTTGGACCATTAGAGTTAAGAAAAAGAAGCCATGCCAAAAAGGATTAAGTAGCAAAAAATGCCTCCATTTCCTAATCAGTAGGTGAAGCTGAGAACTACAGAGAGATGAAATTTGGTGACTATGTAGTCATTGCTGACTTTTTTTTTCACCTGTTCCTTTTTTTATAAACTTATATATTTTTCAATTGAAGGATAATTGCTTTACAGAATTTTGTTGTTTTCTGTCAAACCTCAACATGATTCAGTGATAGGTATACATATATCCCCTCCCTTTTGAACCTCTGTCCCATCTCCCTCCCCATCCCACCCTTCTAGGTTGATACAGAGCCCCTGTTTGAGTTTCCTGAGTCATACAGCAAATTCCTGTTGGCTATTTATTTTACCTATGGTAATGTAGGTTTCTATGTAATGAATTTTGTGAAAATCGTTTCTGTTGAAAGGCAGAAACAAGACCATCAGAACTGGATTGAAGATGAGAACATGGATACAGCAAGGTAGATTACAGTTTTGAAATCTATAATGTTGGAAGGAAGGAAGGAAATGAGACAGTAGTTTAAGAAATTGGTGGTTTCAAGAGAAAGTTACCCTGGGAGAAAAATTTTGAAGTAGACATAATGTTTTTTTAGGGTTGAGGAGAAGGGAAAGCAGAAAGAGAATCAAGGAGACAGCTATAAGGATTAATTTTGTAAAGATAAGACAGGATAAGAAAATAATGAGTAAAGATGAATTAATTAACTTTGAGCAGTTCCATTTGATAGTTTACCTTTGATGACTGTAATTTTTTTATCGTACTTTGAGAAGTAAGGTCACCTGCTTAGAGTGAGCTGGGGGTGTAAGATTGAGCCTTAAGAATAGCACTTGTTTGAAAGGCTATGATAATTGGTTAAGAGCAAAAACCAGGAGTTAGCCAATATTCATCCTCCTAATCTGGTCTCTATTTTCTATCAGTCATTGAGCTCTGTCAGATCTTCAATGTAAACATAGCCTAAATTCATCACCTCATCCCCACTACTGATCTTCTAGTTTCAAGCCTCAGGATCTATTTTCTTATCTTATTCTGTAACCCTCCTTCCCGGTTGCCCTCCTTCAACCTACTTCCCTCTTCCAGACTTTTTGTCACATTGCTACAAAAGTCTTCTTCGTAGGGTGCAAATATTCATATCACCCTTCCCAAAAATCCCCATTGGATTCTTATCTCCTAGGGTGAAAATTCAAATTCCTCGCATAATTTACTGTATCCTGCAATCTGTTGTTCGATCTTACTATGTCTTTACTTGCCTTCTCATTCCAATAACCGGATCCCTGCTCAATGTCCCTTGCCTCTATCTTTGTTTCTGCTCTTCACTTGTCCTAGAAGAACTTGCTGATCTGGTGGTAGAATTCAACTAATTCTTCTACTCTGAAAAGAAAAAAAAAATAGAATGTTTGAATAAAAGAAGAAGTGAATGAAAAGCATTATCTTAAGGTGACAAAAGGATTGCAAGAAAACCCAAAGGAACTTAGCATGAATTTTAGCATCAACAGTGACTTTGTCTTAATGCTGGAATCAGAAGTGAGGAAAACACCTAGTAGGGTTGACTCAGGGTTCAGTTCAGATCAGTCGCTCAGTCGTGTCCGACTCTCTGCGACCCCATGAATCGCAGCACGCCAGGCCTCCCTGTCCATCACCAACTCCCGGAGTTCACCCAGACTCACGTCCATCGAGTAGGTGATGCCATCCAGCCATCTCATCCTCTGTCGTCCCCTTCTCCTCCTGCCCCCGATCCCTCCCAGCATCGGAGTCTTTTCCAATGAGTCAACTCTTCGCATGAGGTGGCCAAAGTACTGGAGTTTCAGCTTCAGCATCATTCCTTCCAAAGAACACCCAGGACTGATCTCCTTCAGAATGCACTGGTTGGATCTCCTTGCAGTCCAAGGGACTCTCAAGAGTCTTCTCCAACACCACAGTCCAAAAGCATCAATTCTTTGGCACTCAGCCTTCTTCACAGTCCAACTCTCACATCCATACATGACCACTGGAAAAACCATAGCCTTGACTAGATGGACCTTAGTTGGCAAAGTAATGTCTCTGCTTTTGAATATGCTATCTAGGTTGGTCATAACTTTCCTTCCAAGGAGTAAGCGTCTTTTAATTTCATGCCTGCAGTCACCATCTGCAGTGATTTTGGAGCCCAGAAAAATAAAGTCTGGCACTGTTTCCACTCTTTCCCCATCTATTTGCCATGAAGTGACTCAGGGTTAGATACTGGAAAGCTGAATACAGATAATCAAGTTAATGGGAGATGCTGGTATGAGAGCCTCTTTTAAAATTGCTGAGGGGAGCAGACAAGGAGTATAATAGGGAATGCAAAGTTCTGTGCCTAACAGTATGGATGCTCAAGACATAGAGTTGTTATTGTTCATTCTGTTGGTTGTGTCCAACTCTTTCGTGACCCTATAGACTGCAGCCCACCAGGCTCCTCTGTCCATAGAATTTCCCAGGCAAGCATACTGGAATAGGTTGCCATTTCCTTCTTGAAGGGGTCTTCCCAACCCAGGGATCAAACCCAAGTCTCCTGCCTTTTGCGCACTGGGGGTGGATTCTTCACTGCTGAGCTGCTGGGGAAGCCTGATATGTGTTCTAGTCATCGAATACTACAACTTCCATACCTCACTTTAATGGACTGTAGCACACAAACACACAATGTCCAAGAATTTAAAAAACAACAAAAAAAAGTAGGAAAAAAGCTTTCTTTAGAGAAGATGGTGATTTTGAGTGAACAGAGTCTTTTGGTGACCAAATTGGAAAATGTCATATAAACACCGTGTTGTCCACATGCACACATGTATCTTCATGCAGGGGGAAAGAAAGCAAGTATAAGTGAGTTATGTTCTCTAAATGAGTAATTACTGAGTCTTATTAAACCTACGTACTTTTTAAACATAGTTTACTTTTTTTAGAGCAGCTTTATGTTGACAGCAAAATTAAGAAGCAAGTACAGAGATTTCTCATATGCCTGTCCACTGCCCTCACACATACCCTACCTGAGTTTTTTGCTTATGACTTCTTATTAGAATATTCACTTTCAAAACTCTATAAATTTTTGAAGTATATATAGTATATGTGGCCCTTGAATCTCCCTTTGAAATGATGCGTTATGACCTCTGTGTGTATGTTTTGGGGAATTTTTAGGCAGTACATTCTCGAAATAGAATAATTTTACCTTATATAAATTACATTTTAAGAAGTCTCAGAGAATATTTTATTAAAAGTATCAGCTTTTGATGGTTCCATTTATTTGAGGAAAAAGTAGTAAGAAAATGTGCCATGCCCTAGGCACTCCAGAAAATACGCAGGTGTCTACGGTATCATCAGTGCTGCAGACTATCTATTGTCTATGGAGAATGGCATCAGTATCTCCTTCTCCTCTGCCCCTGTTGCTCCTTCCTTTCTTCCCAGATTCGTCCTGTTGCTCCTCACACTCTCAGGCATTATAATAACTCATGCACATGATAATAAACCTGAAGCACCATGAGATCTCAGAATACTTTTGGCTCATTATAGAAAGTTTAATTTTGGTATAATTAGTAATAAAGCTATTTTATTATAGTGAGATTAACATAAGACCACTCTTTCCATCATAACATTTAATTAACTAAATACCTCCAGTCTCCCACTGTGAATGAAGTGTAAATGTATGAGTACATAAATGCCTGTATAAATGCATGTGCACAGTTTTTATCACATACTGAGAGAATATATGGTTGACTTCTTAATGACATATTACTTGACTGTTTTTCCATGTATTCAAGAATTATCAAGGCAATATAGATGTCATAACATCAGTTATTAATTTTATGTTAGTTTATCCCAATGTTTAATATAATTAAACATTCTAATTATAGAAACTTTGGAAAATACAGAAAAGTATATTATAAACATAAGACGCCTCATCCATACTCAGTCAGTGCCCTCATTCCCTTCTGGGTCAGTTCCATCTCTCTGCCCTAAACCCCTGGCAGCAACTGATCTGATTATTTCCTTATAGTTTTGCCTTTACTGGGAGGCCAAATAAATGGAAGCACATAGTATGTAGCCTTTGATGTTTGACTTCTTTCACTTGGCATAATGTTTTCAGGATGCATCCATGTCATTATTGGTGTCAGTAGTTTATTCTGTTGCTGAAGAGCATTCCATTGTATGGATGCTCACAATTTATTTATCCAGTCACCAGGTGATGAACATTTGGATTATTTCCAGTCTGGAACTACTGGAAATAAAACTGGCATTAACACTTTCATGTGTCTTCCCTGGTGACTCATACAGTGAAAAATCTGCCTGCAATGCGGGAGACCTAGGTGCCGTCCCTGGGTAGGGAAGATCCCCCGGAAAAGGCATGGCAACCCACTCCATGCCTGGAGGCGTCTCTTGCCTGGAGAATTCCTTGGACAGAGGAGCCTGGTGAGCTACAATCCATAGGGTTGCAAAGAGTCAGACATGGCTGTGTGACTTTCACTCCTCACTCATAGGTCTTTATATGGAAATATGTTTTCATTTCTCTTGGGGAAATATCTGTCAATGAGATTGTTGGGTCATATGGTAAAATTATATTTTAACTATTTCCAAAGTGGCTGAAGCTTCAATACTTTGGCCACCTGATGTGAAGAGATGACTCATTGGAAAAGACTGAGGCTGGGAAAGATTGAGCAAAAGGAAAAGGGGGTGGCGAAAGATGAGATGAGTAGATAGCATCAGCAACTCAATAGACATGAATTTATACAAACTCTGGGAAATAGTGGAGGACAGGGGAACCTGAAATGCTGCAGTCCATGAGGTCACAAAGAGTTGGACACGACTTAGTGACTGAACAAAAGGTGGCTGTACCATTTTGTATTCCCGTCAGCAACATATAAAAGTTATTGTTGACTTTGGATTGCTTTTGTTTCTCTGATATGTGTATGATGGTATATCTTTGTCGTATTTGATTTTGAGGAGACCTAAACATATTTTCAAGATAGATGGGGCCCCTGCCTATCCATTTATAGCCATCCATATCTTCAAATATTAATTTTTCCACAAACATTATATGCATAGACATCAACTAAGAAATATTCTAAAATAAAAGACTGCGAACAGAGGATATCTAATATTTTCCAATAAAATAAGAATCTAGAAATGTAACTTTGTAAGAATATCTTCATGTAACTTTGGAAAAATATCTTCATAATACAGCTGTATTTTTCCAGCTTCCTATGAGGCCCTCTTTAGTGAAATAACATCATTAAATAAGAAATGAAATATTAATATCACAGATTAATTTTTAAATTTTATAATAAAAAATATAAGCTAGATAGAAATAGATCAGTTACATTCCCAAGCTTTAGCAGTTGGTGGCTCTTGGCCAATCATATTTCATCTCTGCCCTGTTTTTCCCCAGCTCCACAGGTGCTTATTTTGAAGCAAATCCCAGACATCAAAGATTAAATTTTAATTGAATCTCAGAGCTCTTGATTTATCTTATTAGTATTGAGCATAACTATTTTTAAATGTTTAAATTTTAAAAAGTAATTTCTAGTATTTATCTCTAAGGTTTTATCAGTCTTCTGGTTAGACCTATTTATATGTAAAGTGTAAAGTATTTGCTAGTTATGTTATTCCAAGTGTTATTCAATAAGCTGTGGGAAATCATCATACCTGAATGGGAAATAAAAACTCATTAAGTGAGATTGTTTTACTTTATTAGCATATTGTGTATATTGTTTCTTTGGTAGTACTGTATAGACATTAAATTATAATCATTGCAGCTCTGCTTAATGGAAGGTGCTACTTAAGTTAACAATATAGGTCATTTGATCTATATTTTTATTTTCAGTATTATAATTTTTAAATTACACATTGACTATAATCCTAGGAGTACTTTCTTAATTCTTATTATAATGCTGATCTAATTTTTCTCACTGGGAATCTCAACTGAAGTGCATAACCAGTTTTAATTAAGAATGAAAGAAAAAGCAACTTTACATCATTAGGAATTTTGATTTTTGCCACTCTAACAAAAGACCATAAGCAGCATCAGATTAGTCAGATGGGAGAAATTATAACCAACCATTTTAAGAGCCACCTATGACAAACTGCAATAATGGGGGAAGTAACCTTGATATATTTCAGTCCAAGTATGAATATCCATAGTTTGTTATATTCCAGACAGTCCATTACCCAAAGATGTAGGGCCAAATTAACTTTAATGTTGCAGTCTTCGCAAGATGTTCTGTAGCTAGCAATAACATTAAGATAATGCTGTTAAAATAAGAATTTCAATTATAAAGCAGATGAGACTGTGAAAAACATGACAGCCTTAATGAGCAATAGAAGTTGGTATTCACTTTGATAAGAAACATACTTATCATAGAAAGGAAACAAAATACAACCTTCAGCCTTTCATACTGTGTCATGTTACCTGATGCTGAAATGAGCTTTGGGTTCAAATTCAAGTCTGTTCATTCTTGCAGACTAGCCCTAGGATGATGACCACCAAGTACTTATTAAGGGGATACTGATTTTAACCAAGGCATGTGTAACGAATATGACCGAAGTACAGATTTTTTGTGTGTGGTGTTAGACATGTCCTTATTTTTTACTTTACAGTGATAGGGAGAGAAGGAATAGTGAAGATAACTGGTGGGGTTAAGTAAGATCAGAGGAGAAAAAGTCCACTGTTGATAGCAACCTATTGTTTGTAGCCAGCCGCTTCTGCAGTGGCTTTGCCTACTAGCTCTGTGAGTCAAGCTGGTGAATGTGTAAGGTCATTATTCTCCCGGTGTGGTTTAACAAAGAAATCTACCCCTAAGGCTGATGGCAATGTGGAAGCACACTCTTGTGGGTCCTTAAGTTTCAGTGCTGTTTTATACAATTAAAGAAGGCTAAAAGCCCATCCTGCTCAAAAATCCGTCCTGCTCATCTAATCTAGAAATCATTTGCTTAGTGTTAGTGACCAGCTGTATCATTTTTGTCTCTCAGTTGCAAATTGTTAGGCTTATAGTTTCTTCTTGTTACTTCGGATGTTTCCATGCATGTGTAAATGGAGATTTTTCTTTATATAATGAATAAACCTATATGATGCTTGATGCTTTTGGCTGTTTTTAAGTCTGGAGCTCTTTTCTGCTCTGGAAAAGCCTAAAGACTATTTTGGTTTTCATTTACCCTGTATGTCACTGTTTATTCACCACTTATATAATTAATATAATCATTTCTCTCTATTTCGTTATAAATACATTTATCATAAAGCACTTTCATCTATATTGCTTGCTCTAGAGCATGACCAATTTTGATAGTCTTTTACTACAATAGGCTGTATAATACCCATAATGTTTGTGCTGTCTACTCTCATATTTACTTAATCTATCTTCAAAGGGAGCATGGCTGGTGCCTTTAAGTGAACCAATCGATTACACAACATTATGTTTAGCTTCCACAGCAGAAATTTTGTTTTCTCCCTTAGGAGCCTTAATTCTGGAAATAGGCATTCCATCTAGATTTGGAATGTTCATTTATTAAATGTAAATATATTTTAGCTTGCATAATACATATTTAAAAGATAGATCTATAGAGTAACAGTAAAATGTATATGGCAATTTATTAGTGTCTATGATGATTTTAGATATAATCACAATGAAACTGATTTAAACTACAGATATTACAGTAAATCATTCATGAAGAACCAGAGTTCAGATGCAGAACTGATGTTCTTAATCAATTAGTTAATATATTGTCTAAAAATCTAAAATATAATACCCTATATTGAAGCAACTTTGCTAAACACATCTTATACTCTTAACATATGAGAATATAGCGGATTTCAGCGACATTATTATAATAACTTAGTATCTGTTTTTTTTTTTTTTACTCTATTTTAGTTTCTTTCCTCATCTATCACTGGAAACAATGAACCAAGCATCTCAAAATAAGGAAAACTTACTATTTTTTTTCTCATTCATTTCCTTTCTGTCCTGTTAGTTGTACCTAGAAATACAATTGTCATTTCCTCGGCTTCTTTTGTGTGCAGCCTTGTGGTGGTGTCTGAACATATAGATTTATAGATAAATTTTAAAACTTAATAAAAATTAGTCTTCATAATCTCTTAGTGAAGTGAAAGTGAAGTAGCTCAGTCGTGTCTGACTCTTTGCGATCACATGGACTTTAGCCTACCAGGCTCCTTCCTCCATGGGATACTCCGGGCAAGAATACTGGAGTGGGATGCCACTTCCTTCTCCAGGGGATCTTCCCAACCCAGGGATCAAACCCTGGTCTCTCGCATTGCAGACAGATGCTTTAACCTCTGAGCCACCAGGGAAGCTCAAATCTTTTAGTAAAAAAGTATAAAAACAGTAAAAGACTTATAAACATTAAAAATGTTAAGCAAAACTACTTTATTATTGAATTCAGTCAGTTCAGTCACTCAATCATGTCTGACTCTTTGAGATCCCATGGACTGCAGCATGCCAGGCTTCTCTGTCCATCACCAACTCCCAGAGCCTACTCAAACTCACGTCCATCATGTCGGTGATGACATCCAACCATCTCATCCTCTGTTGTCCCCTTCTTCTCCTGCCTTCAGTCTTTCCCAGCATCAGGGACTTTTCCAACGAGTCGGTTCTTTGCATCAAGTGGCCAAAGTGCTGAAGTTTCAGCTTCAGCATCAGTCCTTCCAGTGAATATTCAGGACTGATTTCCTTCAGGATGGACTGGTTGGATCTCCTTGCAGGCCAAGGGACTCTCAAAAGTCTTCTCCAACACCACAGTTCAAAAGCATTAATACTTCGATGCTCAGCTTTCTTTATGGTCCAACTCTCACATCCATCCATACATGACTACTGGAAAAACTATAGCTTTGACTAGACAGACCTTTGTTGGTAAAGTAATGTCTCTACTTTTTAATATGCTCTCTAGGTTGGATATAGCTTTTCTTCCAACCAGTAAGCGTTTTTTAATTTCTTGGCTACAGTCACCATGTGCAGTGATTTTGGAGCCCCAAAAAATAAAGGCTGTCACTGTTTCCATTGTTTCCCCATGTATTTACCATGAACTGCTGGGACTGGATGCCATGATCTTAATTTTCTGAATGTTTAGTTTTAAGCCAACTTTTCCACTCTCCTCTTTCACTTTCATCAAAGGCTCTTTAGTTCTTCACTTTCTGCCATGAGGGTGGTATCATCTACATATCTGAGTTTATTGATATTTCTCCCAGCAATCTTGATTCCAACTTGTGCTTCATCCAGCCCAGTGTTTCTCATGATGTACTTTGCATATAAGTTAAATAAGCAGGGTGACAATATGCAGCCTTGACATACTCCTTTCCCAATTTGAAACCAGTCTATTGTTCCATGTCCAATTCTAACTATTGCTTCTTGATCTGCATACAGATTTCTCAGGAGGCAGCTCAGGTGGTCTGGTATTCCCATCTCTTTTAAGAATTTTCCACAGTCAAAGGCTTTGGTATAGTAATTAATATTATCACACTCAAAATAATGTTTACAACTGATCATTTGAAAATGTTATTTTGGCTCTCATGCACTCCTTTTGATGAGGAATAGTTTGTTCATTTCATTGTGATCAGGTTTAGACCTTAGTAATGTGTACATCTCATGGATGAATGTTGTTTTAGAATTGTAAGAGAAACAGAGAAATGAACTCAAGGGCAAGAATGTAGTCTCTAATACAAAGAGCATTAAATTTGAAGTCAGAAGACTTAATTCCAGTTCCAGTTCTACTTTCTGATTAGTGACCTTGAGAAAGTAGCTTAAGCATTTCTGAGCTTCACATTCCTCATTTATAAAGCCAGAGGTAAGAAATACCTTGGTGCCTAGCACTCAGGGTCCTCATTGGCTTAAATAAGGTCTGCTACATTTAGATAGCAAACACAACATTGCTAGCTAAACATAAAGTATTCTAGCAGAGATTTACTGTCCAACATTTTCATTTATACATTTTTAATAATGATTTATTGATTATCCTTAATGTACAAGGAACACTGCTAGAAACCAGGGAAATAAAAGTAGATAATATAATACCCAGCCACTTCAAATTCTAGTGGGAAAAACATCGGAATGCATAATAAATATAATACTTGCATTTCAGTCATTGGCTTTAATGTTGATTGCTGAATGTTTCCTAAGAACAAGCAATATTTATATTAATAAGATATATTATGAAAGTTTAAAAGAAAAGATCTAAAATGAAACAATTTAAAAACTAGATATAGATAAAATTATATGTGAAAATTTAGTATATGAAAAAAGTGGCAAATGCATCAGTGGGGAAAAGATAGGCTTCTCAGTAAGTGGTCGTGGGATAACTGAAGAGCCTTATAGAAAAAAGGAAAACAGAATCGGTTCCAAATTTAATAGAATTAAATTCAACAATGACCCAAAAAATTTTAAATGGAAACAAAGAGACCAACTGTAAAAATGGGCATGAGATATAAAAACAGTTCATAGGAAAAGAAATGCAAAGAGCATAGGATATAGAAAACTATGTTCAAATTCACTCATAATTATTAAAGTTAATTAAAATTCATTGAGAATACTTTCATTGTCAATAAGATTGTCAAAAATCTGAAAGGTTAGCAACATATTTGTAGTAGGCAGAATATTAGCCCTCAAAGATGTCTACATCCTAATCCCCAAAACTTTGCATGGGATAAGGTACTTTGCAGGTGTGATTAAATTAAGTATTGTGAGACCTGGAGAGTATCCTGGATTATCCTGTTACACTTAGTGTAATCACTAAGTCTATGATCATAATCCATGATCATAGTCTGTGATCATAAGTGTATGATCATAATCACTCATTCTTTACCAATGAAGAGGAGGCAGGAGAGTCAGTCCCAGGAGAAGATGTGATAATCAGGGCAGACGTCAGAGTTCTGTGATCCTTGGCTTTGAAAACGGGAGGGGACCACAAACAAAGGAATATGGGTTGCCTCTAGTAAGAGGAAACAGATTTCTCCTCTAGAGCCTCTGGAAGGAAAACACTTGCTGACACCTTCATCTTAGCCCAGGGAGAATGATTTTTTGACTTTTGATTTCTAGAACTACCAAGTAATGAATTTGTATTGCTTTAATCTACTAAATTTGCAGGCATTTGTCACCATAGCAGTAGTCAAATAGTTCAGTCCTTTAAGAGAAAGGTTTTGGAAAACAGGCACTCTCATATCTTCTTGTGAATGCAAATTGTATAACTGTTATGGAGAAAAATTTAACTACGTTTACATATACGCTTGGGGCTTCCCTGGTGGCTCAGATGGTAAAGAATGACTGCAATGCTGAAGACCCAGGTTCAGTCCCCGAGTTGGGAAGATCCACTGGAGAAGGAAATGGCAGCCCACTTCAGTACTTTTGCCTGGAAAATCTCATGGACAGAGGAACCTGGTGGCCTGCAGTCCATGGGGTCGCAGAGTTGGACATGACTCACACTTTCACTTTCTTTACATATATGCTTACTCTTAGATCCTGCAGACCATCTCTATCATGGTGGAAAATATGAAAAGACATGTAGAAGGCTATTGCAGTACTGCTTGTAATAGTAAAAAAGACTGACAGCAACTCAAATATCTATCAATAGTAGACTGGTTGAAAGAAGGGTTTTCAAATGTTGTATCATGTAGTTATTTTCTTAAATTTCTATATTTTGCTATGGAATGATTTCAGGTAATATTGTTAAATGAAAGTGGCAAGGTGGACATTGAAAGTGAAAGTCGCTCAGTCTTCCCTTGGGCTCACCAGGAAAGACTGAGCAACTTCATTGACTTGACTGACTTTGAAACTACAAATAAATCTACTTTTATTAATTATATTATTAGATATAATATGTAATTTTATGTTAAATTGTATTATAGTATAAAAGCAAGAATCAATATTGTTAGGTATCAAGATTTTTTTAATTATCAAAGATTATAATTGTATAATATTGAGAAGTATAGAATAAAATACAATTATTGGAGGACAGTTACTCTACAATATTGTGTTGGCCTCTGCCACACATCAACATGAATCAGCCACAGGTATACATATGTCCTCTCTGTCCTGAATCCTTCTACCATTTCCCACCCCATCCCACCAGGAGACTAGTAAAATTTTGTATTCATTTAGTTAGTTATATATTCAATAGACACTGAGCACCTACTCTGTGTTAAACTTTGTTATCGGCACTGTGATTCAGCAGTTATTAAAACATTCAAAACTCTTGCCATCACACAACTTATATTCTAGTGGAGATAAAAATGGCAGACAATAAGTAAAAGATAAAAACTGAAAAGTAACCATTAAATTTAGCATTGTTGTCCATGACAAGAGCAAACACATTCCTATCACCAAGACACTCATAGTCTGCATAGATGGAAAGAGAAATTTCATAACCAAGTGCTATGTAGTGTGATATATCCTACCTACTTTTTAAGAAGCCTTCATAGAGCTTGCATTTTAGTAGGCACTTAATAGATAGTACTAAATGAATGTTTCCTTTATCTGTAAATGGACAAAAAGTATATTAATATTAATGTTGCAGTTATTTTGTACTCAATCATACTATCCAGCTTCTGAAATATTTATGTCTAGGATGATTACCCTAAGTAGGTAGAGCTTACTGAAGATAGACAAACTTAAATACTATTTGACATATCATTAGATAAGGAAGCATTTTCTGAAAAGATGCATAAATTACAACTTATCTAGTTATCAAAGAGCACATTTACATTTTATAACCTCAAAATCATTTTAATCATAGATTTTATAACCTTAAAAATAACTTTAATCATAAATTTTAAGTATACTAATAACATTTAATTATGTAAGTGATATGTGTGAATAAGTATTCTGCCACACGTACCATTTAGATATATAACTGAAGATTTTACTGTAAGAAAAAAAAATTCAATTTGTTTTTCTCCTCTGGAGATTTTTTTTAACTACATAGTAGCATTACTTTATTAATGATAATAAAAGGAAAAAATTAAGATATTGAACTAAGAATTATCAAAAACTAGAATAAAATTAGCAATGTTTCTAAAAGTTAATTTGCTTTTTACTTATCCCACTATAAGTACATACATTTGAAAAGCAGTAATACATATAAAAGCAAGATATATTATTTATTTCCCCTTCATGGATCACAGCCTTGTCATGGTGAAGGGGTTGCATAACTCAATGAAGCTATGAGCCATGCCATGCAAGGCCTTTCAAGATGGACAGGTCATAATGAAGAGTTCTGACAAAATGTGGTCCACTGGAGGAGGAAATGGCAAACCACTGCAGTATTCTTGCCTGCAGAACCCCAAGAACAGTATGAAAAGAAAAAAGATACAATACCAGAAGATGAGCCCCACAGGTTGGTAGGTATCCAGTATGCTACTGGGGAAGAACAACGGGTAATTACAAATAGCTCTAGAAAGAATGAAGCGGCTGGGCCAAAGCAGAAATAATACTCAGTTGTGGATGTGTCTGGTGTCTGTGGATGTGTCTGATGCTGTAAAGAACAATATTGCATAGGAACCTGGAATATTAGCTTCATGAATCAAGGTAAATTGAATGTGGTCAAGCAGGAGATGAGAAGATTGAAGATTGGCAACTTAGAAATCAGTGAAAAAAAATGGACCAGAATGGGCAAATTTAATTTAGATGACCATTATATTGTGCCTGATGAACTATGGATGGAGGTTTGTGACATTGTACAGGGAACAGGGATCAAGACCATCCCCATGGAAAAGAAATGCAAAAAAGCAAAATGGCTGTCTGGGGAGACCTTACAAATAGCTGTGAAAAGAAGAGAAGTGAAAAGCAAAGGAGAAAAGGAAAGATATAAGCATCTGAATGCAGAGCTCCAAAGAATAACAAGGAGAGAAAGAAAGCCTTCCTCAGCGATCAATACAAAGAAATAGAGGAAAACAGCAGAATGGGAAAGACTAGAGATCTCTTTAAGAAAATTAGAGATACCAAGGGAACATTTCATGCAAAGATGGGCTCAATAAAGGACAGAAATATTATGGACCTAACAGAAGCAGAAGATATTAAGAAGAGGTGGCAAGAATACACAGAAGAACTGGACAAAAAAGATCTACATGACCCAGATAATCATGATGGTGTGATCACTCACCTAGAGCCAGACATCCTGGAATGTGAAGTCAAGTGGGCCTTAGGAAGCATCACTACAAACAAAGCTAGTGGAGGTGATGGAATTCCAGTTGAGCTATTTCAAATCCTGAAAGATGATGCTGTGAAAGTGCTGCACTCAATAATGCCAACAAATTTGGAAAACTCAGCAGTGGCCACAGGACTGGAAAAGGTCAGTTTTGATTCCAATCCCAAAGAAAGGCAATGCCAAAGAATGCTCAAACTACCGCACAATTGCGCTCATCTCACATGCTAGTAACGTAATGCTCAAAATTCTCCAAGCCAGGCTTCAGCAATACGTGAACTGTGAACTTCCAGATGTTCAAGCTGGTTTTCGAAAAGGCAGGGGAACCCGAGATCAAATTGTCAACATCCACTGGATCATCGAAAAAGCAAGAGAGCTCCAGAAAAACATCTATTTCTGCTTTATTGACTATGCCAAAGCCTTTGCCTGTGTGGATCACAGTAAACTGTGGAAAATTCTGAAAGAGATGGGAATACCAGACCACCTGACCTGCCTCTTGAGAAACCTATATGCAGGTCAGGAAGCAACAGTTAGAACTGGACATGGAACACCAGACTGGTTCCAAATAAGAAAAGGAGTTATGTCAAGGCTGTATATTGTCACCCTGCTTATTTAACTTATATGCAGAGTACATCATGAGAAATGCTGGGCTGGAAGAAGCACAAGCTGGAATCAAGATTGCCCAAAGAAATATCAATAACCTCAGATACGCAGATGACACCACCCTTATGGCAGAAAGTGAAGAAGAACTAAAAAGCCTCTTGATGAAAGTGAAAGTGGAGAGTGAAAAAGTTGGCTTAAAGCTCAACATTCAGAAAACTAAGATCATGACATCTGGTCCCATCACTTCATGGTATATAGATTGGGAAACAGTGGAAACAGTGTCAGACTTTATTTTTGGGGGCTCCAAAATCACTGCAGATGGTGATTGCAGCCATGAAATTAAAAGACGCTTACTCCTTGGAAGGAAAGTTATGACCAACCTAGATAACACATTCAAAAGCAGAGACATTACTTTGCCAACAAAGGTCCGTCTAGTCAAGGCTATGGTTTTTCCAGTGGTCATGTATGGATATGAGAGTTGGACTGTGAAGAAAGCTGAGTGCCAAAGAATTGATGGTTTTGAACTGTGGTGTTGGAGAAGACTCTTGAGAGTCCCTTGGACTGCAAGGAGATCCAACCAGTCCATTCTGAAGGAGATCAGTCCTGGGTGTTCATTGGAAGGACTGATGCTGAAGCTCACACTCCAATACTTTGGCCACCTCATGCGAAGAGTTGACTCATCGGAAAAGACCCTGATGCTGGGAGGGATTGGGGGCAGGAGGAGAAGGGGACGACAGAGGATGAGATGGCTGGATGGCATCACCGACTCTATGGACATGAGTTTGAGTGAACTCCGGGAGTTGGTGATGGACAGGGAGGCCTGGCGTGCTGCATATTCATGGGGTCGCAAACAGTCGGACATGACTGAGTGACTGAACTGAACTGATATCTACTACTGTGGGTAAGAATCCCCTAGAAGAAATGGATTAGCCCTCATAGTCAACAAAAGAATCTGAAATGCAGTTCTTGAATGAAACTTCAAAAAAGACAGAATAATCTTGGTTCGTTTTCAAGGCAAACCATTCAACATCTCAGTAATCTAAATCTATGTCCCAGCCACTGATATTGACAAAGCTGAAGTTGACCAGTTCTAAGCAGTAAGTCAAGAGATACCTGGAACATCAGGCAAGTTTGGCTTTGGAGTACAAAATGAAGCAGGCGAAAGGCTAACAGAGTTTTGTCAAGAGAACATGCTGGTCATAGCAAACACCCTTTTCCAACAACCCAAGAGACAGCTCTACACTTGGACATCACCAGGTAGTCAATACCGGAATCAGATTTATTAAGTTCTTTGCAGCTGAAGGTGGAGAAGCTCTTACCTGGAGCTGACTGTGGCTCAGATCATGAGCTCCCTACTGCAAAATCACAAAATGTATGGTGATTATTCTTTTCATTTCATTTCCTTTACTAAATAAATCCCACAGAAACAAAGTATTTCCAGAACCTTGCTAAATTGAAAGGTCCAGAGAGAGAACTGTTATGTATGAGTTTGGTCAAGGATGGGGGACAAACCTGGGCAACTCCCTCCTTCCTCTTAATGCCTTGAGATCCTAGATGACTTAGCTCACCAATGGCTCCATTTCTTCATCTAGAAAATAGGCATACTAATGCTTGCCTTAATGATGTTGTGAGTGTGAAATGAAATAGACAGATGGTGCTTGTTGGTATATTCAGCGGCATATTATCATCAGTAATAAAAAATTTCAGGTTAATTTAATTATCAACCCTTGTATATTTCAATTGTCATAGGTTAAACATAAATATACTATAAAATAAATTGCTTCCCTACCTTTTTAAGTAGAATACATGTAACAGAATCAATTACTTTATGAGAATCTTCTTGTTGTATCAATATAAATAAACTATTTGCATTACAGTTTAAAAATACTTTACACAGTCTTCACAGCAGCCTGCTGAGTTAGCATTTCTACTCTCCCCATCTCAGAAATTTAAAAAACGAGCTCAGGCACACCATTTTGGACGTTAGCCCTCATTCTTCTGTACTGTTTATGCAGGTGCTGAAGTTTTGAGTAGTTACACTGAAATGTGTCCTGTATTAGGGAGATAGGTATTTTAAATAATTTTTTTTTTGTTCTGACTTAACCTTTATCTTTAAACCAGGGTTTCTTGACTTGGCAGTATCAACATATTGGGCTGGTGATCCTTTTTTTTTCTGAGCACTGTAGGATGTTTAGCAGCATCCACCTGGGGCTTCCAGGTGGCTCTAGTGGTAAAGAACCTGCTTGCCAATGCAGGAGACATGAGACGTGGGTTCGCTCCCTGGGTTGGAAAGATCTCCTGGAGAAGGGCATGGCAATCCACTCCAGTGCAGAGAAGCTGGGTTGCCTCCAGTCCACAGGGTCGCATAAAGTTGGACACAACTGAAGTGACTTAGCATGCATACCTGCACCTTTCTACCCACTAGGTGCCAGCAGCACCCCTGTTAAAGTTGTGGCAACCAAAAACATCTCCCAACAGTGTCAAGTGTCCCCTTGGAGGTAACCCGGGAACATTTGTGAGAACAGACGAGTGAGAGCAAATGAGAAACAGGGAGAACTACTGCTTTAAACTTTAGCACAGCAAATTAGCCAAGTTCTGATTAATGTGTTTTGTTTTTAGTAGAAAGTAAAGACAATGATTTTTAAGGTATTTTATAATATTATCACTAAATATTTAAGTAAACAGAACTTTATAATTGTGAACCTATGAAATTATTCTGACAAAATTTTACATAAATAAAAATGTGAATTTTAGTCAAAGGGAAATTACATATGTGTGTGTGTGTGTATATATACATATATATGTATTTCTTTCTATATACCTCATTATATACGATTTACTCAGTTAATGCTTCCCACAAAACATAGCTCATCACTCTATGCTTCTTACCAAAAATTGCTAAATTTGTACTAAATATATTTGTGTTATTGGTTTTCATTGATTTTGTTTTTGACTTTACAAATATGAATTAAATTTGAGGAGGGAAGAAGTTTGTTTATTCATTTTTGCTCTAGTACATGCTGTATCATCACAAATATTTTTTCCTATAAGTGCAAGCAGCCTGTTATACAGAGTGAAGTAATCCAGAAAGAAAACCACCAATACAGTATACTAACGCATATATATGGAATTTAGAAAGATGGTAATGATAACCCTATATGCGAGACAGCATAAGAGACACAGATGTATAGAACAGTCTTTTGGACTCTGTGGGAGAGGGCAAGGGTGGGATGATCTGAGAGAATAGCATTGAAACATGTATATTATCATATGTGAAACGAATTGCCAGTCCAGGTTTGATGCATGAGACAGGGTGCTCAGGGCTGGTGCGCTGGGATGACCCAGAGGGATGGGATGGGGAGGGAGGTAGGAGGGGGGTTCAGGATGGGAACACATGTAGACCCATGGCTGATTCATGTGAATGTATGGCAAAAACCACTACAATATTATAAAGTAATTAGCCTCCAATTAAAATAAATTTTAAAAATAAATAAATAAAAGATATTGAATATAAAAAAAAACAAAAAAAAGTATAAAATGAAAAAATATTTTAATATATTAAATTGTTATTGAATTTGTAATTAAATTATTCATAAATAATTTTAACGACTCCTAAGTAATAGGTCTAGAAGTCTTTAAAATGTTGAATAAAACAATTCATAGTGTAATTAGATTACTCTGGGAAAGATTGAGGGCAGGAGGAGAAGGGGACGACAGAGGATGAGATGGTTGGATGGCATCATCGACTCAATGGACATGGGTTTGGGTGAACTCTGGGAGTGGGTGATGGACAGGGAGGACTGGCGTACTGCAATTCATGGGGTCGCAAAGAGTCAGACGTGACTGAGCGACTAAACTGAACTGAATTGATCAGGGTATATCATTTCTTACTATCCTATTATCCTTGAGTAAAATAAAGAAAAATATAAATGTTGGGTTATCATTAGTATAATTAAAGCATTGAGTTTTAAGTACCATTACTTTGAAACAAAACGTGTGTTTAATATATGTAGCATGACAATTTTTTATTGTTGCTGTTCAGTTGCTAAGTCATGTCCTGCTCTTTGTGTCCCCATGGACTGCAGCACACCAGGCTTCCCTGTCTTTCAGTATTTCCGAGTTTACTCAAACTCATGTCCCTAGAGTCAGTGATGCCATCTAACCATCTCATCATCTATCGTCCCCTTCTGCTCTCAATCTTTCCCAGCATGAGGGTCTTTTTCAGTGAGTCAGATTTTTGCATCAGGTGGCCAAAGGACTGGAGCTTCAGCTTCAGCATCAGTTCTTTCAGTGAATATCCAGGGTTGATTTCCTTTAGGATAGACTGGTTTGATCTCCTTGCTGTCCAAGGGACTCTCAGGAGTCTTCTCCAACACTACAGTTTGAAATCATCAGTTCTTCGGCGCTCAGTCTTCTTTATGGTCCATCTCTCACATCCTTTCATGACTACTGGAAAAACCATAGCTTGGACTACATGGACCTTTGTCGGCAAAATGATATCTCTGTTTTTAATACACTTTCTGGGTTTGTCATAGCTTTTCTTCCAAGGAGCAAACGTCTTTTAATTTCATTATTGCCATTACCACCCACAATGATTTTAGAGCTGAAGAAGAAAGATAAAATCTGTCACTGTTTCTACTTTTTCCCCATGAATTTGCCATTAAGTGATGGGACTGGATACCACGACCTTAGTTTTTGGAATGTTGAGTTTTAAGCCAGCGTTTTCACTTCCCTCTTTCATCTTCATCAAGAGGCTCTTCAGTTCCTCTTCACTTTCTGCCATTAAAGTGGTATCATCTGCATATCTGAGATTGTTGATGTTTCTCCTGGCAATCTTGATTCCAGCCTGTGCTTCATCCAGCCTGGCATTTTGCATGATGTTCTCTGCACAGAAATTAAATAAGCAGGGTGGCAATATACAACCTTGACATACTCCTTTCCCAGTTTTGAACCAGTCCATTGTTCCATGTACGGTTCTAACTGTTGCTTCTTGACCTGCATACAGGTTTCTCAGGAGACAGATAAGGTATTCTGGTATTCTCATCTCTTTAAGACTTTTCCACAGTTTGTTGTGATCCACACAGTCAAAGGCTTTAGCATGGTCAATGAAGCAGAAGTAGATGTTTTGCTAGAATTCTCTTGCTTTCTCTGTGATCTGATGAATGTTGGCAATTTGATCTCTGGCTCCTCTGCCTTTTCTAAGTCCAGCTTGTATATCTGGAAGTTCTTGGTTTACATACTACTGAAGGCACCTTGAAGGATTTTGAGCATTACTCTGCTAAAATGTGAAATGAGCACAATTGTCCAGTAGTTTGAACATTCTTTGGCATTGCCTTTCTTTGGGATTAGCTGTGAGTAAAGGAAGGGCTTCCCTGGTGGCTCAAACAGTAAAGAATCCACCTGCAATGCAGGAGACCCGGGTTTGATCCCTGGGTCTGGAAGATCCCCTGGAGAAGGGCATGGCAAACCACTCCAGTATTCTTGACTGGAGAATCCCATGGACAGAGGAGCCTGGCAGACTACAGTCCACAGGGTCGCACAGAGTTGGACACAACTGAAGCAACTTAGCACGCAGGCACAGATTACAAAAACAGAAAGAAAATAGTGGCCAAACTTTTGTTCTACTTGTCTGAAACGTTATCAAGTAGTAAGTAATGCCAGCAGTACATGAAAATGACCAGTAATTCAAGAATAGATCGGACACAGTAGAGTTTGTTGTATTTTTAACTACAGAAGATTGGTCAATAACTGTACTCAATTTGCCGTTGTTTCCCCGTGGAAAGCTCAGTTTGTTAGCTTTAGGATAGGCTCAGTCAATGGATTCTTTTTTACTAAGAGAAATGATCCACGGGAAGTCCCCAGAGGAGTAAAGTCATGAGAAAAAGCAGGCAGCCTTTCATGCTGAACGGCACAACCAGGGAAGTAAGTAAGACTCTGACCTATTTGAGGTAGCTTTTCAAAGACTGTGCGGTTGGAGCTCTTTTTAAAAAAATCAATTCACATTATCAAAAGAAAACTGGAAATGATCGTAAAAAGCTGTTTTTATTAGAAAAACTTTTCTTCTATTATAATAATACAGTATTTGAAGTGCTTGAAATTGGCCTCAAATAATATTAACATGTATTAAGGAAGACAATAATTACCTTTGTAAGTTTGTCTCTTTGTAGATATCCTTTGTTGTTTCCTAGTAAAACAGTCTGAGAGGTGGGAAAAGCACACATACTTGGGTGAGACAAGCAAAATCCCTTATTTGTTAATAGTTTGTGACCTAATTTCAAAATAAGGTTGCAGCACCTCATGATCCATACCTGTGTTAATAAGACACAAAAGCCATAAATAATTTCCCCCCATTATATATTGCTTACAATTCAAGTCCCCATTTGGGCAAATGATATTGAAGAGCAATGTCCTTATTGACAGCATTAGGATTTTTTCCCCATTATTATATTCTGCCCTATTTCCAAAAGAGGGTTGAGGTGATTCACAGTGAACAGGACAGACAGAAGCACAGTGTTTGTGGTTGATGGTGGTTGTTCGTGTGGTTTGTTTATTTTTAGTAAATAGTGATTCATTAGAAGAAGCTTTGGAGTCAAACAAGCTTGGTTATAAATTCCAGCTTTTTCTCTTGTTTGTATTGGGTAGGTTAATTCAATTCTTTGAACTTCATTTCCTTCAACAAAAGAGGTGCGTTAATGTTTACCTAAGAATTGTTGCAGCAACTCTGGGAGATAACGAAGGATAGGAAAGCATGGTGTGCTGCATGCAGTCCATGGGGTCGCAAAGAGTCGGACACAACTTAGCCACTGAACAGCAACAAGGATTGTTGCAAATATTAAATGAACTAAGACAGGTGAAATATATAGTATAATGCCTGGATCAAAATGGGGCTCACTCATGAACATGTCTCTCCCTCGACTTTCCCTTCCCTAAGAATAGAAGTTTCAAGGAAGCTTGCCCAGAAGGACTTTTTTCTTCCTCTTTTATCAAAGCATTTTTTAAATTGATGTATACAATGTTGTGTTAGCTTCAGGTGCACGGCACAGCAATTCAGAGAGATATATATATATATTCCTTCTCACTTTTAATTATTTGTATTTAATACTTAAATAATTAATACTTAATAATTAAAAGTATTAATTCTTTAATACTTTTAATTATTTTTATTATTTTTTAAGAATCCAAGATCACAATAATGAAAGAATATCCAAGTTACATATGGAAGAAATTGTCCATTGGCAGCATTCAGTTACTCATCAGACTTTTTTTTTTTTTGAACATCTACTCTGTATAATACACCTAGGTATGAACCATTGAGGACAGCATGTAGAGCTGTTGAAATGCCCCAGTCCTGACAGGAAGGACCTTCATGCCCCTTGGAAAAAGGAATGAAAAGAAACATCAATTTTCTTCTTGCTTCCTGTCTTGAAAACTCTGAGTAGATGTGTCATTAAGCCTGGGAGCTATATTCCTCCTGACTCAGACTGCAGTGATATGACCTGTTCAATTTGGCAGATGAACCAGGATTTGTATGACCTCATCCATGGTGGTTGGAAATGTATAGAGGAGACAGATTTATTGAATGCATAAAATCTAGTAGTTCCTAAGTAATAATGAAAAGTTCAATATTAAGGTTTCATTGATAAGATGGTCACTTAATACGAGAAGAATCAATGTACCGGTATGCTGCTGCTACTGCTGCTAAGTCGCTTCAGTTGTGTCCGACTCTGTGCGACCCCATAGATGGCAGCCCACCAAGCTCCCCCATCCCTGGGATTCTCCAGGCAAGAATACTGGAGTGGGCTGCCATTTCCTTCTCCAATGCATGAAAGTGAAAAGTGAAAGTGAAGTCGCTCAGTCGTGTCCGACTCTTAGAGGCCCCGTGGACTGCAGCCTTCCAGGTTCCTCCGTCCATGGGATTTTCCAGGCAAGAGTACTGGAGTGGGGTGCCATCGCCTTCTCCCATGTACTGGTATAGAACTCAATAACTGAAAAAAAAATCAAGACTTAAGGAATTGATACCTCTATGTAATTTCTCTTGATTATAGCATGAGTTGGAGATAAAGGGTACATTACATCCCATCTGAAGCTAAAGCCTCTCAAAAGATGCTATATAAATACTCTATAAAAGTACAATAATTAAAATTTGCTCCATACTTAAATAGAAACAATAATACTTTATATTGACAAATTCTAACTATGGAAAAGAATTAACTACCAATAGTTAAAGGTGAAAATATTCTCTAACAGGTTTCCTTTTTCATTTCTTCAATGGCTTAGAAAATGACAGATTATAATCTTTAAATTGTGCTTAAATATCTTTACCTACTTTGTTTAAATTATTGAACTATCAACTTAAAAATTAGGTCTGTAGAAACACTAATACTTAAAATATAAAAATATTATATTAAAATATACTCTTTGCTTCTTTTCACAACATAGGTATAATATGAATAACATCTGAAATTGTGAAAGTTTAAATGAATAATCCATACAGGTTATCATAAAAATTACAATGCAATAAAAATAATGAACTGAAGTTCTTTTTTTTTTTTAAGTTGGGGTGTAGTTGCTTTACAACGCTGTGTTGGTTTCCGCTACACAATGAAGTGGATCGACTGTATGTATGTCCCTCCCTCTTGGACCTCCTTTCACACACCCCCCAGCCCCACTGTCAACGTCACCTCGGAGCACTGGACTGAGCTCCCTGCAGGCTCCCACTAGCTATCTCTTTTGCACATAGTTGTGTATATATGTGAAATTCTTATCAATAAGGTTTTCTTACGTTTCACATAAACATTTTAATCCTATTACTGTATATAATTTGTATCAAAGGTTAGGAGTTATTAATTTATTTACTAATGCATTTATTTATCACTCAAGAATAGTTATTGAGGAGCTATCATAGGTCTGGCATTTTGCTAAGACTTTATATGAAAAGATTAATGAAACTTGGGCCTTGGCCCTGAGACACTCAGAGTCTGTTGAGGGAGAGACAAGAAGCTTGACTTGTAAAATAACAATTAAAGGTACATATTCTCTAGGAACAGAGAGAAAGGAGGAACAGATATGATCAGAGAGGAAGTGGAGTAATTGTTTCAATAAAGGGGGAATATTTGAGCAGGATCTTGGTGGAGGGGGAGAGGGGGCAAGTAAGAGTTCCCCTAAAGAAGAGAGGGCCTTCCCAAAACCTGGTCAAGAGGGAGCACAGTATGGTTGGCTAAGCAGCAACATGGTCCAAGAGAAATGGTGAGAGCCAAAGAAGGAGAGCAGTGGATGGTCACAGAGTCTGAATTCTGTAGGTCCCGGAGAACTGGAGAAGATTTTAACACACAATACATCTGTATTCTGGATAAATCCTCCTGGTGGTATTATGGGAAATAAATTAGAAGAAAAAGATTGAAGACAGAGAAAGATATTAGGAAGCTACTAAGTCAGAAAAGAAATAGGAATGCGTGCTTGCTAAGTCACTTCAGTCGTGTCCAACTCTTTGCGACTCCATGGACTGTAGCCGGCCAGGCTCCTCTGTCCATGGGATTCTCCAGGCAGGATTACTGGAGTGGGTTGCCATTTCCTCCTCCAGGATATCTTCCCAACCCAGAGATCAAACCAGTGTCTCTTATGTCTCTCTTGCATTGGCAGGCAGACTCTTTACCACTAGCGCCACTTGGAAAGCCAAGAGTAAAATAAGGCTATTCAGTTCATTCATTTATTTAACAAATATCTGATTTCCCACTGTATATCAGGTACTGTTCTAGGCACTAGAGATTCAGCATTGAAAAAAACACAAAAAATTCCTATGTAGGGAAAGTTTCAGGCATCCTTTCCCAACTGAGTTGCTCATCCAGGACAAGGGTGATTTCTAAGTAAACCTTTGTTTTGTGTTGTGGGTTTAATAAATTGAGAAAGTGTGTGCATGTTTGGTGTATGTATTATATGTGTATGTAGATAGATATTATATGCTTGCATATATACACATCCATATATGTATATATATACATGTACATAAGTATGTATATTTTAAAAATCTTGTATAGCATGAAGATACTTTTAGAAAATATTGCATTAAATATTGTTTTAACAGATATTAAATGCCTGTTATATAACATTCGTACTCAAAATTCAGGGCTTCCCTGGTGGCTCAGATGGTAAAACATCTGCCTGCAATGCAGGAGACCTGGGTTTGATTCCTGGGTCAGGAAGATCCCCTGTAAAAGGGAATGGCCACCCACTCCAGTATTCTTGCCTGGAGAATTCCATGGATAGAGGAACCTGGCAGGCTCCATGGGTTCGCAAAGAGTCGAACATGGCTGAGCGACTAACGTTAAAACTTTTCATTCAAAAGGTACTAAAGAAGATATAGCGAAAATGAAATTTAAACCACTCTTCCACTTTGACTGTAATTTAACTATTCAACCTCTGATGTGCAGTTAGTCTTTTTTCAACCTTTAGCTCTATTCAGCAGTCTTACAGTGAATATTCTTGTCCATCTCTTCTTATTAACTTCCCCCAACTTACCCCAGCCTGGAAACTAAAGCATCATCCAATTCTTTCGTTCCCTTGTTTTATTGTCAGTCCCTACTCCAACCCCATAGTGGCATATTAGCTCCAAAAGGCAGAGGTGTTTCTTTGATTTTTTTCTCTCTTGTACTCTTGTTGTTTCTGTTCAGTTGCTAAGTTCTGTCTGACTCTTTGTGACCCCATAAACTGTAGCACATCAGGCTCCTCTGTCCTCCTCCACTATATCCCAGAGTTTGCTCAAATTCATGTCTGTTGAGACGGTGATGCTATCTAATCATTTCATCCTCTGGTGCCCCCTTTTTTTGCCATCAGTCTTTCCCAACATCAGGGTCTTTGCCCATGAGTTGGCTCTTCACATCACGTGCTCAGAGTATTGAGCTTCAGCTTCAGCATCAGTCCTTCCAATGAATATTCAGGGTTGATTTCCTCTAAGGTTGACTTGACTGGTTTGAGCAACAAAGATTGATTTCTGCAACAAAGCAAAAAATCTCCTGCAACAGCAAGGAGAGGTGCTGTTTTGCTAGCTCAATTTAATCTTTGTTGCAGAAATGAATTTTGTGCATGTATGACTATGTCTAGGAAGATATGGTAGAAGTAGAATTACTAGTTCAAGAGGACCATGCATTTATAATTTGACAAATATTGCCAGAGTGACCTTTATAGAGCAAGATATCTTAACCTTGGTGCTATAGTCATTTTCAACCTGATAATTCTTTACTCTGGAGTACTGTGTGTTGTACACTGTTTATCAGCATCACTGTCCTCTAACCACTCAGTTCAGTTCAGTTGCTCAGTCGTGTCTGCCTCTTTGCGACCTCATGAATCGCAGCACACCAGGCCTCCCTGTCCATCACCAACTGCTGGAGTTCACCCAAACTCATGCCCATCGAGTTGGTGATGCCATCCAGGCATCTCATCCTCTGTCATCCCCTTCCTTCCTGCCCCCAATCCCTCCCAGCATCAGGGTCTTTTCCAATGAGTCAACTCTTTGCATGAGGTGGCCAAAGTATCAGTCCTTCCAATGAACACCCAGGACTGATCTCCTTTAGGATGGACTGGTTGGATCTCCTTGTAGTCCAAGGGACTCTCAAGAGTGTTCTCCAACACCACACTTCAAAAGCATCAATTCTTTGGCGCTCAGCTGTCTTCACAGTCCAACTCTCACATCCATACATGACCACTGGAAAAACCATAGCCTTGACTAGACGAACCTTTGTTGGCAAAGTAATGTCTCTGCTTTTCAATATGCTATGTAGGTTGGTCATAACTTTCCTTCCAAGGAGTAAGTGTCTTTTAATTTCATGGCTGCAATCACCATCTGCAGTGATTTTGGAGCCCCCAAAAATAAAGTCAGCCACTGTTTCCACTGTTTCCCCATCTATTTGCCATGAAGTGATGGGACCAGATGCCATGATCTTAGTTTTCTGAATGTTGAGCTTTAAGCCAACTTTTTCACTCTCCTCTTTCACTTTCATCAGGAGGCTTTTTAGTTCCTCTTCACTTTCTGCCATAAGGGTGGTGTCATCTGCATATCTGAGGTTATTGATATTTCTCCCGGCAATCTTGATTCCAGCTTGTGCTTCTTCCAGCCCAGCGTTTCTCATGATGTACTCTGCATAGAAGTTAAATAAGCAGGGTGACAATATACAGCCTTGATGTACTCCCTTTCCTATTTGGAACCAGTCTGGTGTTCCATGTCCAGTTCTAACTGTTTCTTCCTGACCTGCATACAGGTTTCTCAAGAGGCAGGTCAGGTGGTCTGGTATTCCCATCTCTTTCAGAATTTTCCACAGTTTATTGTGATCCACACAGTCAAAGGCTTTGGCATAGTCAATAAAGCAGAAATAGATGTTTTTCTGGAACT
This sequence comes from Bubalus kerabau, assembly GCF_029407905.1. Taxonomy (NCBI): domain Eukaryota; kingdom Metazoa; phylum Chordata; class Mammalia; order Artiodactyla; family Bovidae; genus Bubalus; species Bubalus kerabau. The sequence continues at coordinate 38,373,304 of NC_073645.1, forward strand.
CTCTTGCTTTTTCCATGATCCAGCGGATGTTGGCAATTTGATCTCTGGTTCCTCTGCCTTTTCTAAAACCAGCTTGAACAGCTGGAAGTTCACGGTTCACTTACTGCTGAAGCCTGGCTTGGAGAATTTTGAGCATTACGTTACTAGCGTGTGAGATGAGTGCAATTGTGTGGTAGTTTGAGCATTCTTTGGCATTGCCTTTCTTTGGGATTGGAATGAAAACTTATTCCAATGTGGTAACAAATTGTAATGTCTCCAGACTTCACAAGTGTTCCCTTGTTAAGAAATTCTTCTACGGATGTTATGCTATCTTAGATTCCCACCCAAATCATGACAATTCCTGTTTGCCACAACCTTGTCAATACTGTATCAAGTTTTAGCAAACATTTTGCTGTTGGAAATCTGATGATGAAAACTATTATCTCGTGGTTTTAATTTACATATGAAGTCATATATAAATTTTATTAAAAGCATTTTAATAAAACTTTGGTATGATGAATCCCTGTCATTGTACTCTGTAGGGATGAAGCTAAGGTTGTTTTTCCATTGTAGAGGTAAAGGGATAAAGTGACTGTATGAAATCTGGAATCATCTGGAAAAAAATGCTATGTGCCTTTATTAAAATATCTAGGTTTTACAAATCCTTTCTTAACCTGCATACTGTTACGACTTCATGGACTGAATCTTCTCTAGAATTACAGAGGTTTGCATTACACTTGTCCTAACTGAGCAAGTCTCTGATAGACTCGTTCATCCATTTGATTCATTTGAGAGTAGGTCTTAATTAATGAACAAATTTTGAATTCAAAAGACTTAGATTTAAATGCAGGTCTTCCTAATTGCTCGTTGTGCTGTCCTGGGGAAGTCACATAAACTCTGAACTGCAATTTACTCACATAAAATTGGTGGACAATAACATTTGCTCCCTTTACATCACTGAGTTATTGTAAGAATTCAGTTTTCAAAGTGTGAAGCCTTTCACAGTTGCAAGAGCTTCAGTTCAGTTCAGTCGGTCAGTTGTGTCCGACTCTTTGCGACCCTATGAATCTCAGCACGCCAGGCCTTCCTGTCCATCAACAACTCCCAGAGTTTACCCAGACTCATGTCCATCGAGTCAGGGATGCCATCCAGGCATCTCATCCTCTGTCGTCCCCTTCTCCTCCTGCCCCCAATCCCTCCCAGCATCAGGGTCTTTTCCAATGAGTCAACTCTTCGCATGAGGTGGCCATGTGAAATTTCAGCTTTAGCATCAGTCCCTCCAATGAACACCCAGGACTGATCTCCTTTAGGATGGACTGGTTTGATCTCCTTGCAGTCCAAGGGAGTCTCAAGAGTTCTCTCCAACACCGCACTTCAAAAGCATCAATTCTTCGGCACTCAGCTTTCTTCACAGTCCAACTCTCACATCCATACATGACCGCTGGAAAAACCATAGCCTTGACTAGATGGACCTTTGTTGGCAAAGTAATATCTCTGCTTTTCAATATGCTATTTAGGTTGGTCATAACTTTCCTTCCAAAGAGTAAGCATCTTTTAATTTCATGGCTGCAATCACCATCTGCAGTGATTTTGGAGCCCCAAAAAATAAAGTCTGACACTGTTTCTGCTGTTTCCCCATCTATTTCCCATGAAGTGATAGGACCAGGTGCCTTCATCTTAGTTTTCTGAATGCAAGAGCTTAGGATAATTATATGAAGGTTTTATGACCACTGCTTTATCTTATGACTCATAGTGTCCCAAGAGTTTATGTCTTCTCCATACTTTAGCAATCCCTTCAAACTGTTCTCATTTATTTATTCAACATTGACATTTTGTACCCTTACTGTACCTTTGCTCTAACTCTGTAATCTTTAAATAATTGCAATACAGTTTTCCTCCTAACTGAGCAAATATCTTATAGACTCATTTATTCATTCATTCATTCATTTAATGTTTTGATACATTAAACGCAATTATCTTTCCCTAAACTGGCTTTCCTTTCCAACAGCTCCATTTTTATTTATGCCATTGTTAATCTAGCCTTGAGAGTAGGAACTTTGCAGTCGTCTACCTTGCTTGTACTCCCTGTCCTGTAGATCCTGCGTGCCTTGACCAGACTTAGATAGAGTACCACCTTTTTCAGGCTTCCCTGGTGTCTTAGTGGTAAAGAATCCTCCTGCCAATTCAGGAGATGTGGGTTTGATCCCTGGTTTGGGAAGATCCCCTGGAGAAGGAAATGGCTTCCTGCTCCAGAATGCCTGGGAAATCCCATGGACGTAGGAGCCCAGCGGGTATGGTCCATGGGGTCACAAAAAGAGTTGGACCCGACATAGTGACTAAAAACAACAAAAATAAAAAGCCTCCTTTTCCAGTTCCCTCCTTCTAACTGTAAATTCCTATTGGCTGCCACCATAAATCCAGAGTATTTCTATTAACACTAGTCATTACCCTCACCAATTCCGTCTTCTAACTACTTTTCCTTTCTTTGTGCCAAGCTCATTCCTGCCTCTGTGGGGTTTTGTTCATAATATTCTCTGCCCTAGAATTTTCTCTGTTCTTTCACCTATCAACCAGCACCATCTTTCAAGACCTATGTCATTCCCAGTGCTCTATGTTCTCCGTTTCTCTATAGTTCAGCTTATCTGATCTCTTTATCTCTTAATTCATTCTTCTTGGCCAGTTTCCCTTAATGTTTCATAGAGGATTTGAGTCCTGGCTGCACATCAGAATCACCTCAGGAAGGTTCTGTTAGTTATTGTGATACCTAATCCATCCCCAGAACCACTCTTGTAGACTCTAGTTCTGGATGCAGCTTAGTGATTATAGTTTTGACACAGTGGTTTGAACATTCTCATGGATATATTAAGCACTTCATTTTTCTTTGCTAACCAAGGATTTATAAGTATCTTGGTGTTGAGAATGATAACTTCTTATGGTCAATAATTGATCACTTGACTGATAGTTTGAATATTCTTTTTCTTATTCATTTTTAGTTTCTTATTTATTTTCTTTCTCATTTCATATTTATTTTCTGCAAGCCTTTTATTTTTTTTTTGCATCCTACCTCTCCCAATTTCTAGCTCCATGACTTTGTTTAAATTACCTATTCTGTTAGCCTCATGTATCTCCATAGGTATAATGAGAATGATAACATCTATATTTGTAAATGTGATGAGAGGTAGAACTAAGATGTAGAAATCACCTATCACAGCTAAACAGTTGATAAATAGTGAATACTTCTATTAATATTAATATTATATATCCTCTCTGCTCTTCTAGAGATGCTGGGATCCCCTTTTCCTTCTTGCTTTAGGAGTCATTAGTTTCTGACATGGTAGATTTGCTTGGAATTAAGAAGACTGAAGATCTAGGCCCTATCATATCACTGCAGTTTTTATATCTTTTAAATCTGATTACATTTTCTTATTTTAAGAAGCAAATGAGTGTCCCATTTCTGACCATCCGTTCATTGACTATTCTCTTGCTATAAGAGAATATGCAACTAACGTTATAGAGTCTTCTTGCCAGCAGCAGTTCTAAGCCATGAATATTGTAAACTTAGGCATCCTAGTCTCTTCTCCTGACACTGTCAAGTGGCTGTTTCTTCCTTCTAACTGCATTTCAAAAGACTTTTATTCGTTAATTTAGCTCACTTTTATTTTACAGTTTATAGGTATTCCATTTAATTTTTAAATTAAGAGAATAATAATTTATTCTATTAAATTTAGACCCGTAGTATTTATTATATTCTTGTGAGAATTGCAAGAAAATATAAAGCACTTGGTTTCCCACAGGGGAAAAAAAGTTGCTACTTAAATTACATTTGCTAATTAAGTTCTATCCTAACTGAGTTGTTTTCATATTTTTCTTTGCTTACTGATGAAAAAATGGAAATCTTATTTTTAAATACAAAGTGTAGACATATGGCAGAGTGATATTAGTGACTTTTCTCTGATAATTTAGGTGAAAATAATAACAAAGGAATTAACCAAAGTAGCACACCGTCAACCATAAGATAGGAGAAAATGTTCAGAGCAACTAAATGAAGGATATCACTTCTTCAGTCATGGATATTTACACTGGTTTTTCAGGTTCAAAGTTGAAGTAATATATGGAGGCCATCTGCTTCTACGCTAGGGCTAGAACTGTACAGGTGACTTTGGAGTGCCTGTTACTCGATGCTGGGCTAGTCACATAAATAGCAAAACCTAAAGAAACAGCACAACTAAATAGTGCACATTTTCAGTTCCCAAAATATTTGTAGCTGAAATTTACACAGATGTCAGCAACACTGAGGACTCAGAATTAAAATGAAAGTGCTTGAAAAATTTTGTGAATGACCCTTCTTACAGTAGATTTATGGGGTAGACAAATGTGTGTTTGATTCTCATCTCCTCTGTTACATGAATATATTGGTACTCATGTCATCAAATTGCTGGAAGGATTGAATTAGCATGAGGCCAGCCACATAGTTCGCTCACTATGGTGATGGAACGTGCTGTTTTGAGAAGATGCTATGGTGAGGAGTAGCCCTGACTGCAGTCATTCTCAAGAGGTTTTATTATTTTACTTGTGTGTTATTGTGGGCTTCGAGTGAGATTCAAGAGAGAGAAAAAAGTGTTCCTTGGTTCGATCAGTCTTGTATATCGCCGACTTCAAAGTTAGCCACATCCGGTTTTATATTCCAGATCTATCACCTGATAACTGGCTGACTGGGGCCAAATTACTTACACTTCTCTGAATTCAGTTTCCTTGTTAATAAAATAAAAATAAATAGTGGCCTTATAGGGTGGTCCTGAGGATTTAATGAGACTATCCACAGGAAGGGCTTTCCAGTACCTGGTACAAATTATTAGATTCAATGAGTAGTTGCTCTTATTACTCATATTCTTGCTACTAAATACAGTGTCTGCATGTCTTTAAACAATATGAAAAAGTCAAACACCTATTGCCCAGAGTGGATTGACTTTGAAACTAATGAATGTTAAGCCTAAAGGCTCCTTTTTTGCACAGGCCTCTTCCAAAGATTCGTGCTTACTGCTATCTTCTCAATTTTATATTCTTTTTCTTAAAGAATGCCTCCTAAACGCCAAGGCTCCAGTGAAACCTGGATCTAGGTTTTGCTGCCCTGAAGGTTTTGTTGTTGTTCTTGCTTTATAACTGAAACATTTGAAGGAAATTCTTTCTAAGGAAGTCCAAAAGTTGATCCCATCTAATGAACACCTTGATTGATATTGTTCCTATTTTAAACCCAAATACCATAAATTTTGTGTTGTACGTTCAACTTCAAAATGATGCTGCAAGTAAAAATGGCATGTTAAGCAGTGGAAATTAGGGGTAACTTGAGTTGGCAGTAAAACTCAAAAGAAATGTCATCAGTGCTATGAAATAGTCTTGTTTTTGTTTTTTTATCTGTGCTATGTGTGTTTTTAGTCACGCGTGCCCTTCTAAAGTTTTTGGTTTTGTTTTATTTTCTGGCTGTCCTGGGCCTTTGTTGCTTTGTGTGGGCTTTCTCTAGTTGCAGTGAGTGGGGGATCTCTTCGCTCCAGTTTTGGGCTTCTCACTGCAGAGCACAGGCTCTAGACTCAGTAGCTGAGGGCTCTGTAGTCGCAGCTCACAGAATCTAGAATGAGAGCTCAGTAGTTCTGGTACACAGGCTTCGTCGCTCCACAGCATATGCAATCTTCCTGGACCAGGAATCAAACCCATGTCCCCTGCCCTGGAAGACAGATTCCTATCCACCGCCCTAACAGGGAAGTCCCTGTCTAATTTTCTATACTTGGTGTTTCCTAAGCTGTTTTTCCTTAAAGAAGGGAAAATAGTTTTAACTGGTCAGTGAGGAAGTTAACCGATTAAACTTGTTCAAAACCAATATCAGTTGCTCTTCAACTTAAAGTGTATCAAAAGCATCAGTTCAGTTCAGTCGCTCAGTCGTGTCCGACTCTTTGTGATCCCATGAATTGCAGCACGCCAGGCCCCCCTGTCCATCACCAACTCCCGGAGTTCACTCAGACTCACGTCCATCAAGTCAGTGATGCCATCCAGCCATCTCATCCTCTGTCGTCCCCTTCTCCTCCTGCCCCCAATCCCTCCCAGCATCAGTCTTTTCCAATGAGTCAACTCTTCAAAAGCATACTGAGGCACATATCTTCCAACAAATTATAAATTAAATGTCTGTTACTTACACATGCAGTAATTGAAACTGAGAAAATTATATATTTGAAATCAATGAAACAAACTCTGGTATTACAAAAATAAGCTGCAGTCCACAGAAAGTGTATTCTTCTTTTAGATAGCTTCAAAACTGGAGAAAATATTGCTTTGTTTTTCTGGTGATATCAGTTTGAATAAAGTCTTAATAAAATTACTGTAAATGCCTTATAATGTATATTGTTAATCTTGGTCTTTAAAAGAATTTATTGATAGACTTTCTTAACATGTTCAGTAGGTATAACATATGAACAATACAATGTAAAGCAGTTCAGAAAAATACACTTGATTTATAAGTCAGGTTTTTAAAAAATGTATACCCCCAACTTTAAAAAGAGCATAACTACTTCAGGGTAAATAAAATATATTAAAAATGTTTGACCTAAAAAATACAAAATTTTAATCTTAATAAATAGGTGACACTAATTTTCAGGAAGCCAGATCTTGCAGAAATTAGAGCACGTTTAGTAACAGAAAGGATTATTATTATCTATCAATATGTTTCCTAACATTGTGATACAAAGCATCATTCCCATTTTAAAAAGAAAGAACTGTACAAATAACCAGGATTAGATAATTTCCCCAAGGTTATTGTCGCAACCAGAACAAGCAGTCTTCGGATTCTTGCTTCCAGTCTGTTTCTTAATCTTGTTAGTTCACGTCATCTCAGCATTTTTAGAAAATGCCCTTTTTTATTATGTTTTCAGCAGATTGTGAATCTAATATACCAGCTTTCCTCTTTTCTATGCTTTCCTTTCTTGAGAACAGTTTCAGGAAAGAACTCAGTTATGGTTTTCCATCTCTTCCAAATCGTTAAAAATATAAAAGATCATAGATGTAGTAAATCAGTTTAGAAGCTCGATGACTTGATTGGGATGCTCAATTTTAGTATAATAGCCTAATCTGAAATGTTATCTGAAATGCTTACTCCTTCACAATTCTTTTCTACACTACAAAAATTGTTCATAACAAGAACAATCTTGGAGAAAAAAAAAAACTAAGACGAAATGTTTCAGACAGCTTAATGGGGCTGCCACTGTACTAGATAACCATTGTTTAGAGGAGTCTTGGATTAGCTGAAGGCTAGTATAGACTGAACATATTGAAAAATGTCTTAAGTTGCACTTTAAAAGTCAGGATAGACAGTCCTTATAAGAAATGAAAGCTCCTTTGACCATTATAGGTGTTCTGTGGCTAGAGATGAAGTGCCATACAAACAGAACAGAGCTTGCAATTTGTGAAATTGGATTTCAAGGTGAAAACGAAGGTTAAAAATTTTTTTGTAAAAATTCTTCTTTCCTAAGAATGGAAATTTCAAAATTACTGAATGCAATATTCATAGAGACAATTTTATTCTATACCTGGTGCTTATAAGTAGGAGTTAGAGCAATATCATATTGTTCAATATTTTGCCAACTAATTACAAAAGTCTCCCTAACCGAATTTAACTAAATTGCTCCCCTACAAAAATCTGAACCTTTTAAAGTATCTTAACTCCTTGACATGGTCCATTTGAAGAAGCAATTTATTAGTCTAATGGTTAATACCTGTTAGATGAAGCTGAGAAACGAAAAGATTTTAATTGAAAGCGAAATGCAGTTATTCAGGCTTTTTTTTTTTTCTGGTTTCATGAAAGATTGATATACACATGCACAATGTCCTTTTCCCTGGACAATTTTCATACATTTTCCCTATGAGCTAAAAGCCATAAGTAACCCCACAGATATTTTTTTGCAAGTGAAATTGCTTTTCATTTGGCAAAAACTAAACCTGTGATTCATAGCAGCTTAGAGCACTCAAGGCCAAAGAGTACATCTTGCTTGCTTTGACTGACATTTTTGCAGGCTAAATCAGACCTGCATGATTCAGCTGCATCGAGATTCATTATGCTAGGAGGGGAGAGATTTGGGGGTGGTGTAAATGAGCATAAAGGGAAATTGTCTTGGAAATTGTAACTAGATAAAAATCAACCACAGCCAATAGATAGTTTCAACTGGTATTTGACTGGGGACACAGCATTTTCCTGCCATCCCCTTTATACAAAGAACTAGCAAAGAACATTTGGGAAGATTTAGTAAAGAAAACTATTGCTGGTAGGCAGGGAAAGAGGGACCCTCCTTGGCTGAGAAATGACATCAAAGTAGGGGAGCAAGAGCAGGGTCAATGTATCTTTTTTTAAAGTTTTCAGCTCAGGCAATGAAAGGAAATCAAGTGTGTATTTTCTACAAAAGGAAAGGTGGAGAAAAAGCCAACACCAGAACATTTACCCTACATGCCCACCATTAGCAATTCATTTCTTTTAGATTTCTTCATCAGGTTTGTTCATCAGTTCCCTTGAAAACTCATTCCCAGAAGAGGTTAATTTCTTCCTGCATCAGGTAGGGCTTGTACAAGGAGAACACAAGAAAATTGCTTTGGGAGGATTAGGTTTCAGAAGAGTGGGGTGTTTTAGGAAGATTACTAGATGACAGTCTCACCAGCACCTCCTTTTTTTTCTTAACATTTGCTTTATTTTCTCACAACTGGTACATAACCTAGTCATAGTGGATCACATTCTGGACCAACTGTTGTTGGTCCCTAAGATGTTATAGAAAAGCCTGAGTGAACTTTTTGGCCAACCTATTACATAATCTACAATGCAAAATACAAATAATCATTTTGTTCAAAAATTATTAAAAATTTCAAGATGGAGAATTTTAAGAATTTCAGCAGAGCATTTTTGCAAGCTTGGGGCCATTCTAAGTGCAGGGTTTTGTGCAGCTGCATAGGCCACATGCCCATGAAGTTAGCCTTCATTTTAGTCTTTAAAGTGGTAGACACGCTTCCTGGGTTGATTGAAGTATTTCATTAAAGATACCGAAACATTTTGACTTATGAATTCTCAACACTGACACCAAAAATTCAAACCCAAAGTCTTTATAGGTTAATGTGGGACTTTAGAAATCACTAAATCCAATATTTTTCCATCCAAATGATCTGTTTTATCTGCCTATCCATCTTTCCATATCTGCCTGACCTGTGTGAATACATAGGATTCATGAGTTCCTGTCTTAGTATTGCAGGTTTGGACCTCTTGTCATCATTAAACCTGACGCTCAAAATCCCTGTCCCCATTTGTCATTCCTAGCTCTTAAGCCAGTCAGGTGCAAAAAGCTAAGAATTGCTCCCTCTAAGCTCCTTAAGCCAAGACTCATCCTAGAATAATCAGCCATTTTCCCAGCCCCAGGTTTGAGGTTAGCATATATAGCCATGGATCATACGTAGCCATGCCAAATCCTTGAATTAAATTAACTAGAGCTAGGAGTTCCTAGGGTGAGGATCTCTGAGATCCCAGTTAATAGGAAAATTAAGCCTACAAGAGTCTTGGTCACCTAAGCTATAAAAAGCTCCTCTGGGTGGAATAAGTTTCACATTCCTGTTTAAAATTGAGTTAACTGCTGTGTAAGCCGATACCCATTTCCTTTCTAGCCTATTTTGACTTTAGTTTGACAGTAGCATGCTTTTTGATTCCTCTATTAAATTCTCAATTCATCTTTGGTTTATATGTCACTATAATTAATACTATTATTAATCCCACAACTGACAGAATGCCCTAGGACTTTTCTTAATTTATTTTTTAAGATTAGGTGATAGGGAGGGGGGGGATCTGGGCACAGCATGCAGGATATTAGCCCTGACCAAGGATCAAACCTGTGCCCCCTGAGGTGGAAGTGCAGAGTCGTAACTACTGGACTGCCAGGAAACTCCTCCTTTAAAAAAAAAAAAAAAAAAGCTGATAACACATCTGACCTTCTGATCTTTCACACACTTCTGTTCAGAATGAATAAGGTCATTCTTTTGATTTGAGGCTATCTTTTCTTTTTCCCAGCTCTATCCCACAGACATCAAGAAAAGTTAAATGAAATAATGGCATTTTTTTATATTGCTGATGAGTAGTCATAAGACATTAGCTGAGAAATGAATAGCATTGAGTTTTTGAACAGTCAACTGTTAATTTTTAATGTTACACTTAGAATATAATGATAAATCCTGCCCTTGATCAGAGTTGACCATTTGATAATAATGAGCAGTTGTTAAACGATCTTATATTTTAAGTAGATTAACAATGGCTTCAAATTCTCTGACACTCATCTTATCAAAAGGTCAGATCTAAAAGTAGGTTTCCTCCTCTTGAATCTGGGTGTGTCCTGTGAATATTGGACCAACAGATATAATACAAATGAAGCTTTCCAGTTTGGGAGTTCATACTCTTTAGAGCCTGGAAGCTTCCACATCCTGTGTCTTGGAGTATTCACTCTTGAACACAAGCTGTCATGCTCTATGGTAGCACATACATTCCAAGAGATGGAGAGAGCCATATGGGAAGGAACTAAGGCCTCATTGATAATCCTTGCTGAGTTGAGAGCTGAATGCCAGAACCACTTTTCTAGGCATGTGAGTCACTCTGGAAGAGATCCTCAAGAGATAAGCTACCCCTTCCACTTCAGTTCAGTTCAGTCGCTCAGTCCTGTCTGACTGCAACCCCACGAATCACAGCACTCCAGGCCTCCCTGTCCATCACCATCTCCCGGAGTTCACCCAAACTCATGTGCATCAAGTCAGTGATGCCATCCAGCCATCTCATCCTCTGTCGTCCCCTTCTCCTCTTGCCCCCAATCCCTCCCAACATCAGGGTCTTTTCCAATGAGTCAACTCTTTGCATGAGGTGGCCAAAGTACTGGAGTTTCAGCTTCAGCATCAGTCCTTCCAATGAACAACCAGGACTGATCTCCTTTAGGATGGACTGGTTGGATCTCCTTGCAGTCCAAGGGACTCTCAAGAGTCTTCTCCAACACCACAGTTCAAAACCATCAATTCTTTGGCACTCAGCTTTCTTCACAGTCCAACTCTCACATCTATACATGACCACTGGAAAAACCATAGCCTTGACTAGACAGACCTTTGTTGGCAAAGTAATATCTCTGCTTTTCAATATGCTGTCTAGGTTGGTCATAACTTTCCTTCCAAGGAGTAAGCGTCTTTTAATTTCATGGCTGCAATCACCATCTGCAGTGATTTTGGAGCCCCCCAAAAAATAAAGTCTAATACTGTTTCCTGTTTCCCATCTATTTCCCATGAGGTGATGGGACCAGATGTCATGATCTTCGTTCTCTGAATGTTGAGCTTTAAGCCAACTTTTTCACTCTCCTCTTTCACTTTCATCAAGAGGCTTTTGAGTTCTTCTTCACTTTCTGCCATAAGGGTGGTGTCATCTGCATATCTGAGGTTATTGATATTTCTCCCGGCAATCTTGATTCCAGCTTGCGCTTCTTCCAGCCCAGTGTTTCTCGTGATGTACTCTGCATAGAAGTTAAATAAGCAGAGTGACGATATATAGCCTTGACGTACCCCTTTTCCTATTTGGAACCAGTCTGTTGTTCCATGTCCAGTTCTAACTGTTGCTTCCTGACCTGCATATAAGTTTCTCAAGAGGCAGGTCAGGTGCTCTGGTATTCCCATCTCTTTCAGAATTTTCCACAGTTGATTGTGATCCACACAGTCAAAGGCTTTGGCATAGTCAATAAAGCAGAAATAGATGTTTTTCTGGAACTCTCTTGCTTTTTCCATGATCCAGCAGATGTTGGCAATTTGATCTCTGGTTCCTCTGCCTTTTCTAAAACCAGCTTGAACAGCTGGAAGTTCACAGTTCACATATTGCTAAAGCCTGACTTGGAGAATTTTGAGCATTACTTTACTAGCGTGTGAGATGAGTGCAATTGTGCGGTAGTTTGAGCATTCTTTCGCATTGCCTTTCTTTGGGATTGGAATGAAAACTGACTTTTTCCAGCCCTGTGGCCACTGCTGAGTTTTCCAAATTTGTTGGCATATTGAGTGCAGCACTTTCACAGCATCATCTTTCAGGATTTGGAATAGCTCAGCTGGAATTCCATCACTTCCACTAGCTTTGTTTGTAGTGATGCTTTCAAGGCCCACTTGACTTCACATTCCAGGATGTCTGGCTCTAAGTGAGTGATCATACCATCATGATTATCTGGGTCGTGAAGCTCTTTTTTGTCCAGTTCTTCTGTGTATTCTTGCCACCTCTTCTTAATATCTTCTGCTTCTGTTAGGTCCATACAATTTCGGTCCTTTATCAAGCCCATCTTTGCATGAAATGTTCCCTTGGTATCTCCAATTTCCTTGAAGAGATCTCTAGTCTTTCCCATTCTGTTGTTTTTCTCTATTTCTTTGCATTGATCGCTGAGGAAGGCTTTCTTATCTCTCCTTGCTATTCTTTGGAACTCTGCATTCAGATGCTTATATCTTTTCTTTTCTCCTTTATTTTTCACTTCTCTTCTTTTCAGAGAAGCCTCCTCAGACAGCCATTTTGCTTTTTCGCATTTCTTTTCCATGGGGATGGTCTTGATCCCTGTCTCCTGTACAATGTCACAAACCTCCATCCATAGTTCATCAGGTACTCTGTCTATCAGATCTAGACCCTTAAATCTATTTCTCACTTCTTCTGTATAATCATAAGGGATTTGATTTAGGTCATACCTGAATGGTCTAGTGGTGTTCCCTACGTTCTTCAATTTAAGTCTGAATTTGGCAATAAGGAGTTCATGATCTGAGCCACAGTCAGCTCCCGGTCTTATTTTGCTGACTGTATAGAGCTTCTCCATCTTTGGCTGCAAAAAATATAATCAATCTGATTTTGGTATTGACCATCTGGTGATGTCCATGTGTAGAGTCTTCTCTTGTGTTGTTGGAAGAGGGTGTTTGCTATGACCAGTGCGTTCTCTTGGCAAAACTCTATTAGCCTTTGCCCTGCTTCATTCTGTATTCCAAGGCCAAATTTGCCTGTTACTCCAAGTGTTTCTTGACTTCCTACTTTTGCATTCCAGTCCCCTATAATGAAGGGACTTCTCAGGTGGCTCAAACGGTAAAGCTTCTGCCTGCATGCAGGAGACCCAGGCTTGATCCCTGGGTCAGGAAGATCCCCTGGAGAAGGAAATGGCAATCCACTCCAGGACTCTTGCCTGGAAAATTCCATGGACAGAGGAGCCTTGTAGGCTACAGTTGCAAAGAGTTGGACACAACTGAGCGACTTCACTCACTCACTCACTCATTCCCCTATAATGAAAAGGACATCTTTTTTGGGTGTTCTAAAAGGTCTTGTAGGTCTTCATAAAACCGTTCAACTTCAGTTTCTTCAGTGTTACTGGTTGGAGCATAGGCTTGGATTACTGTGATATTGAATGGTTTGCCTTGGAAATGAACAGAGATCATTCTGTCGTTTTTGAGATTATATCCAAGTACTGCATTTTGGACTCTTTTGTTGACCATGATGGCTACTCCATTTCTTCTAAGGGATTCCTGCCCGCAGTAGTAGATATAATGGTCATCTGAGTTAAATTCACCCATTCCGGTCCATTTTAGTTTGCTGATTCCTAGAATGTTGACGTTCACTCTTGCCATCTCCGGTTTGACCACTTCCAATTTGCCTTGATTCATGGACCTAACGTTCTGGGTTCCTATGCAATATTGCTCTTTACAGCATCAGACCTTGCTTCTATCACCAGTCACATCCACAACTGGGTATTATTTTTGCTTTGGCTCTATCCCTTCATTCTTTCTGGAGTTATTTCTCCACTGATCTCCAGTAGCATATTGGGCACCTGCCAACCTGGGGAGTTCCTCTTTCAGTATCCTATCATTTTGCCTTTTCATACTGTTCATGGAGTTCTCAAGGCAAGAATACTGAAATGGTTTGCCATTCCCTTCTCCAGTGGACCACATTCTGTCAGATGTCTCCACCATGACACGTCCATCCTGGGTGGCCCCACACAGCATGGCTTAGTTTCATCGAGTTAGATAAGGCTGTGGTCCGTGTGACCAGATTATGATTATGGTTTCAGTGTGTCTGCTCTCTGATGCCCTCTCACAACACCTACCATCTCACTTGGGTTTCTCTTACCTTGAATGTGGGGTATCTCTTCACGGCTGCTCCAGCAAAGCGCACCTACTGTTCCTTACCTTGGACGAGGTCGCCCCTCCTTACCTTGAATGTGGAGTAGCTCCTCTTGGCCCTTTGTAAAGCCATGGACTATGCAGTCAATGGAATTCTCCAGGCAAGAATACTGGAGTGGGTAGCCTTTCCCTTCTCCATGGGATCTCCCTCATTGCAAGCGGGTTCTTTACCAGCTGAGCCACCAGGGAAGCCCACCCCTTCCAAGTCCTGCCCAAATTACAGATTCAGATGCATCAGGGAATTCTACTGTTAGAATTATTTGCAGCAGCAGTTAGCTTTATAAGATTACATGGGAGGTAAGGAATCAAATATGAAAGAATAGAGGATTTGCAAAGACAAAGTATATCCTTGGCTTGTATCTTTTCTTTAGACATTTCCTCCTATATTTCTTTCTACTGGGAAACAGGATAATATCCGTTTTCACAAGGCAGGATGAATATGGCATTGTTGGCCCTTAGAATGGTTGGTGATGGTAAGCTTGTGCGTGTGTACCAAGTATTCAAAACAGGCCTTGCCCCACATCAAGAACCATGCTGAACCCATAATTACTGGATTGAACAATGGACAGGTTAATTAGGATACTTTTGTGAAGTTTTAGGTAGAGCAGCCTCTCTGAATAGAGATTTATTTGTCCCAGTTATAACTTTCTAAAGATATAAAACACTAATTTTTATCATGCTATTCAGTCATTCAATCATTCTGTTAATTCAAGGTGGTGGAGAAGTGCCAGTCTACCACCTACTAGTAAAGTTCCTCAACCTGGCATTAAAATGCCTCTGAGATCAAGTACCAATTACATTTTCTGGCCTCTTCTCCCTCCATGATTCCAGGCCAAACCTCTATTCTTAAAAAATCTGTGTGTATGCCCCTGTGCCACACCCTTGTTCATCTCTCAGCCTTGAACTTTTGCTTAATCTCCTAAAAATCCAACTTATCACTAAAGACTGAGTTCATATTTTTGTGAAACAATTCTTCATGATGGTGCCTGGTATTACCATCTCCATTCCCCTACTTCTGTGTACCACTTGTAGATTATATGGACTTCTTTACTTTATAGTTCTTCCTATCCATGTCTCACTTCTCTCAACGGTGCATAGTATTCTGAGAGGCTGGTAACAAATCTGTGTTTCTCTGGAAGCCTTCATGGAGTCTGGCACCGCGGCTGCGTTTGTCCATTGATGGACTATTCACTCTTAATGAGAGCACCAGAGTAGATGCGTTTACATTACAGATAGGAAAGAGATTACATTACTCCTTTTCTTTTATCATCAAACAGAAATTACGGTTATAGGACTCGAGTTCTTTTCACCTCATGGGCACTTGTGCCAGAAATGTTCACTGAAGCTCCTCAGGCATTTATCAGAAAAACAAAAAGCGAAAGACAGTACAACTATAGAACTCAAACAAATATCTAGGCATTTTATAGAAATTAAATAGCTTTGAAAGTGTGTCTGTGTGTACTCTGTTGAGTACAGTATACGTTCAGAGTACGTAAAAAGAATTTACTCCATAGCGTTAAGGTCATTTTCTGTAAAGCTGGAAATTTTATCAAGAACAAAGTTTAAACACTTCCAAACAGTTTAGCTATCCTCCAAATTTTATTAAACGAGATTTGACCTGCAAGTTATTAGGTTGGTTGTATTTTTATTACATCTTAATGGGAATTTAAGTCTCTTTTTCCTCCAGATGGGTGTACTTGGTCACTCAGTCGTGTGTCTGACTCTTTGTGACCCTTTGGACTAACAGCCCGCCAGGCTCCTCTGTCCATGTGATTTTTCAGACAAGAATACTGGAATGGGTTGCCATTTCCTCCTCCAGGGGATCTTCCCAACCTAAGGATCAAACAGGCATCTCCTGTGTGTTCTGCATTGGCCAGCATATTCTTTAACTGCTGAACTATTCTAAATAGTGGTTCTCAAATTTTGGTGTGTGTCAGAATCACCAGGGAAATGCTGTTAAAATGAAGATTCTCAGGCCCATCCCCTCTGACATTTTCACTTAGCTGATCTCAGTAGGGTCCTGAATTCTTCATTTCGTAAGCATCCCTGTGCAGTCTTGTGAGTGTCTAAATGTGTTAGAGTCTCTAATCACTGAGACCTAATACTCTAAATGATGCTTTTTGTTTTCTGTATCTTCTGCTGAAATGGCAAGAGTATAAAAGAGAGAGATTGAGGATGGAGAATGGGTGATCCTCAGGATGTTCTAACCTGAGCTACTTAGCTACTACTGATGAGATTGTCCTCTGTGGCCCATGTCTTATGGAAAACTTATTAAGGACTTCTCTTACTTGGGTTTCTCTTACCTTGGACGTAGGGTATCTCTTCATGGCTGCTCCGGCAAAGCGCAGCCGCTGCTCCTTACCTTGGTAAGAGTACATCATGAGAAGCGCTAGGCTGGAAGAAGCACAAGCTGGAATCAAGATTGCCGGGAGGGAGAAATATCAAAAACCTCAGATATGCAGATGACACCACCCTTATGGCAGAAAGTGAAGAGGAACTAAAAAGCCTCTTGATGAAAGTGAAAGAGGAGAGTGAAAAAGTTGGCTTTATTAAAGCTCAACATTCAGAAAACGAAGATCATGGCATCTGATCCCATCATTTCATGGCAAATAGATGGGGAACCAGTGGAAACAGTATCAGACTTTATTTTTGGGGGCTCCAAAATCACTGAAGATGGTGACTGCAGCCATGAAATTAAAAGACGCTTACTCCTTGGAAGGAAAGTTATGACCGACCTACATAGCATATTGAAAAGCAGAGACATTACTTTACCAACAAAGGTCCATCTAGTCAAGGCTATGGTTTTTCCAGTGTTCATTTATGGATGTGAGAGTTGGACTGTGAAGAAAGCTGAGTGCCGAAGAATTGGTGCTTTTGAACTGTGGTGTTGCAGAAGACTCTTGCGAGTCCCTTGGACTGCAAGGAGATCCAACCAGTCCATTCTAAAGGAGATCAGCCCTGGGTGTTCTTTGGAAGGAATGATGCTGAAGCTGAAACTCCAGTACTTTGGCCACCTTATGTGAAGAGTTGACTCATCGGAAAAGACTCTGATGCTGGGAGGGATTGGGGGCAGGAGGAGAAGGGGATGACAGAGGATGAGAGGGCTGGATGGCATCACCGACTCGATGGACATGAGTCTGAGTGAACTCCGGGAGATGGTGATGGACAGGGAGGCCTGGCATGCTGCGATTCATGGGTTCGTAAAGAGTCAGACATGACTGAGCGACTGAACTGATTAAGGACTTGCCCACTGAGCATAACTACTGGAAAATGCCCCATCCAAGCAGGCATAAGGGTTGGAGCAGGAACTCTAAAACAGGTCAGTTCCCAGGGAATTCTGATGAATAAAACCAACAGCAGGATTTTAGAAAAATACCAGTCTCTTCCAACTACTTTCACAATTATTTTCATTGTTGTTCAGATTTGATTATTGTTCAGTTGCTAAGTCATGTCTGACTCTTTGCAATCCCATGGGCTGCCAGCACTCCAGGCTCCCTGTCCTTCCGTGTCTCCCAGAGTTTGGTTCAAATTCATATCCATTGAGTCGGTGATACTATCTAACCATCTCATCCTCTGCTGCCCCCTTCTCCTTTGCCTTCAGTCATTCCCAGCATCAAAGTCTTTCCCAATGAGTCCACTACCAAAACCCAGATCCTGGTAAGAATTTGCACTGAGGAGGAACTGTATGAATGGGGTGGATCACTTTTGTCATCTCAGCACCATCACAAAACTCCAAGACACCTCTCAAAAGGCCTTAGAAGGCCAGTAGCAGCTTCAGTATGACTCCGTGGCAGTTATCATGCAATAAACAAGTTATCACAGTAGCATGGAGTGGGTACCAGGGGTAAGGTACCTATGTACATAATTGTCAGAGAGATAGGAAATCTTTAGAACATATGAATTGTTTATTATTGGGGCTCTTAGATTATAAGTATCACAGAAAATGTCATGATATCATTGGTTTTTCTCTTCTATGTATGTGTATCTAAGAAACTGGACAAAGACAACATAAAGGAGCTACTGTTTTCAGACTTTGGCTACCAGCTTGACATTGACCTTGAGAGTAGAATGGTCCCCCAATTTAAAGAAATACAAGAACCAGCGCTTTCATATCACATTCCATATGACACAGGTATATACTTTGAAAGATATGGTAAAGAAAGTTTGAAGATTTGCATTGTCACATATAGAAAAATATTTGTAAAGAATTTTTGAAAGTTTCTATGCCAGGTAAAGTGCTACCCAATCAAATTAAAATTCTCCCTAGAACAAATAAGCTTGAACATCAATTAGGAATATATACTGAAAGCTTTAGCAATGAAATGTGTTGATGTCTTCAACTTATTTTGAAATGTCTCAAAAAAGATGGATTGATGAAATGGACAAATGGACAGATCTGTGATAAAGCTGTGATAAAGCAAATATAGCAAAATGTTAAGATTTATAGAATTGGGTGACAGGTATATGGTGGTTACTGTACAATTCTTCTAACTTTTCTGCATGCTTGAACATTTTCATAATGACATGTTGTTGGGAAATGCATTTATCAGTAGAAAAGAGGAGCAATCATTTTTTTCTGGTTGGGAAGGCAGACGACCTAGCTACACACTTGAACACAGAATTTATAGTCAGACAGACCAAGATGAAAATCCTTATTTCTCCACATAGTGTCTGTGTGACCCTGGCCAAGTTAATTTAATCACTAGCCTCTTATTTTATCATCTATAAAAAGAGTGTAATAATACCCGCCATATAGTATAGGTGTAAGAATTAAATATATGCAATAACATTAAAAAAATAGAAGTTACTGTTTTTACAGATTTTATTATTTTTTGTCTACTAGAAACTGAATAAAATAAAATTATGTATGCATCTTGATTTCCTTTAAAAAGTTTCTAAATTTAGAAGATTAATTTCACTACTGGAATTGCGACTTTGTTACGTCAAGAAATGTCAAGTTCTTGCTGAGGAATTAATATATTTCCTATAATATCAAAATTGAGCAATAATTCTATCGTATTAGGGAAAATTAACTGACATAAATTCCATGGTATGTGATGTGCTTTAAGATTAGTTTTGCGAAATTTAAATTTAACTCTAGTTTACTAACAATAAAGAAGATATCTAGTATAAAATTCTAACCAATGCATTGTTTACAGCAAAACAACTCATTCAACAAAAAAGAGCCCAGTGTTTGAAACTGGAGAGAGAAAATGCAAGGCCTTCATCCACAAAAGACTCTCAGTGTGGTTAGGAGGAAATATCCAGCCCCTGGGAAAAAAGAACAATGCATGAGTTAAAAATATAAGACAAGTAACAAAGAAGTATATGATTAAGAACCAAATGAATAATACAGATAATATGTGCTGAGAGTTCAGAAGAGGAAAAAATCATATATGGCCTTGAAGTGGAAGTTTTGGGGCTTCCATGCCTATTTCAGCCCTTTGAAATATGAAAGAAACTTATTGAGAAGATGTGGTTTTGGTGGAACACAGAACACAATTAAAGAGATAGTAATGTTCTGGGCAGGCCTTTCCTTGGGAATTATGAACAGAAGGGAAGAATGAGAACAGAATATGTAACAACAATCACAAGATTAGTAGCTGAATATTATATCCTTCCTTCATTTCAAGAGGCATTTATTTACTGTCTGCTTCATATAAAGAATTGGGAGAGGTGCTGAGGGCGAACATGAATGAGATTTGGCCCTGACTTCAAGGAGTTTATGAGTGACATTAAACAGCACCATCTATTAAATGCCAAGTATATGGCAGGCTTGTCGAAGTTTACAGTCTATTAGAAGAGCTAAGGAAAAAAATTCTGTGATATACAGAGTATAAAAGAGCAAGTGCCGTAAAAAAAGATTCGATAAAATGCTAGGTGAATTTAAAGAAGAAAGTTTTCTTACAGTTAACATATACGGGATATATTCATGCAGGAGATAACACCAAGTTGGTCTTTGAAGAGAAATGAGCAGAATATGGGCAGAGATACATAAGGTAAAGGATAAGAATGAACCAAGACATAGAAGTAAAACATACATATGAAATCGAGTACATGGTTCTTTCTGGAGACTATAGGGAGAGAAGAATGGTTGCAAAGGAGATTAAGCCACGCCACCAGGGCCTTGAATACCAAGCTAAATACTTTGAAATTTATTCTCTTGAACTGAAGAATGAAATATTTAGAACTTTTTAGCTATTTGTTTTTAATCTGGTAGGTTTGTCAGATGAATTAGAAGAAGAAAAATCTGCAAAATGACTATAAGGCAATGAGAGCCTGAACCAGGGACACAAAAGGAGCTATTTCAGAGGAAAAGGACATAACCTAGTTCAACATCCAGGGCAAGGGAGGCACCAGAGCGGACCAAAGTAGGGTGGGTGATTGACATTGTTTAGAATGCCAACACGTAGTGATGATAAAATGCAGCCAGTTTTTAGTCTCTTTTATTATTTTTGCATTCTCTAGGACAGAGCTTGCTTTATTGCCTGCACCCAGGGAAGACTGTCGCCACTGCCTCCCACCTTTGTGTGCATGGGAGTAGAAGCAATTAAAGAAGTCTCTCAGATTTAAGTTTAACACCTGGGGGTTTGAGGGTGCTCTTAATAGAAAAAGATAAAACAGCAGATATGAAAGTGAGTTCAGTTTTGTGCGTGTTAAATATGAGTTACTGATGGGATGGCCAAGTGATTATACCCTTCATTGGAAATGTGAGAATGGGTGTGTCTCAGCTGAGAAGTTAGAGCAGAGATTGTGGTTGGGGAGTCATCTATTCACAGGTGCTGCAACTGAAGCAGGTAGAATGTCTGTAGCTTTGAGGGCTAAGATGTTTATAATTCACTCACATATCTGGTCTCTAAAGCATATGGATCATAAGCCAAATAATACCCAAGATATGTATAATCCAGGCCACTTGCCAGCAAGCTCCATCTTGAATTGCCTTCCTTTCAGTTCCAGCCAGTACTACAGTTGAAATCATTGATACTTGAAAGCTAAATATATGAAGGATTTTAAGTGGATTCCTCCCTCCCCCCTAAAATCTGTCACTGCAGCTTAATTAATTGGCTAATTATTTATACCTAAATAAATTTTAAAATGTATAGAATTTAGTTTACAGTGACTGCATTAGAACTAAACTGCCTAAAGAAATACTCTCAGTGATTTACAGGGTAATAGTCTGCCTTGGCATTCCTCCAGGGTTGGTGAAAAACATAAGGAAAATGTCAAAGTAGTCTGCAAAGCTAGCATTAGACACATTGTCTGTTACACACTCTAGACTTGTCCCTTTTATAATTTAGTTCCTGGAAAATGATTCTCTTTTCCCAATGATTGTTATGCATCCTTTTGTCTGGCAGTAAAGATCCCTTTTGATCTTGGTTGTTAGGAATTTTAGAACTATATTTAATGATCGAGTGCATTAGCCATTTTATCTTCAACAGCTGGCAGAACAATCTCCCTAGTTCATCTCTGTGGATATGGACTTCTCTTTAGACTTTATTCTTAGTTGCCCTGGTATACATGTGAATTTCATTGTTAGCTATTTCAAATATTTTAGAGAATAAGTCAGGTTATAAATTATGCATAATAATGATAAATAGTTGAATGTGTGATGCTGAACGGTATTTTTTTTTTAATGTTTGGTTAAGGAGGTAACCAAAAAGGAAGAACCAGAAAGAATAGCACAGTATATTGGGGGGAAAAAAACTGTCCCTATAATTCAAATAAGAATAACAACTGCCATTTTTATGCATATATGGTGTTAGGTAGTTTACATTATTATGTCTCATAACCACAGTATTGGAGAAGAGAATGGCAATCCACTCCAGGATTCTTGCCTGGAGAATTCCATGAACAGAGGAGCTTGGTGGGCTATAGTTCTTGGAGTCGCAAAGAGTCGGACACAACTGAGCAACTAACACAACCAGAGTATTACCATATTATAGGGGAGAAAATTAAGGCTCAGAGAACCAGTGACTTTTCTCATGGTGAAGCTGGAGACTGAACAGAGATCTCACTAACTTCCATTGCGTGTGTTTTATCCACTCATCCAGGCTTTATCCTTAGACTGTATATCCAAAGTATGTTTCTGTCATTTGCTAGCTATTGTTTCTGGGTCTGTAAGGGACATTTTAAGCTTAATCTTCTATGCTTTTAGAATGAAATTGAGATAGCAGACAACCAACACCGTACAAAATTTAAAATTTGTACTACTTAGGATAACATCAAAATTATTAAATACTTGGGACTAAATATAACACAAGAAATGTGTAAGGCCTCTATACTGAAAACTGAAAACATTTTAAAAACCAAAGATGTCATAGTAAATGGAGGGATCCACCATGTTCAAGAATCAGAAGCCTCAATATTATAATGATGTCAATTCTCCCCAAATTGAAAATAGACTCCGTGTTATCCCAGTCAAAATCCTAGAGATTTTTTTTTTTTTTTTTTTGGAAATTGACAAACTGATTGTAAAATATTTGTGGAAATTGAATGGCAAAGAATATCCAAAGGGGGGGGGGATAAATTATATGCTACTAGATATCAAGACCTATGATAAAGCTGTATTAATTAAGAATATTTGGAGTTGATTTAAGGATAGCCAGATAGACCAATGGATAGTGTAGTATGAATATGACAGAGGTGACATTGCCTTGTAGTAGAGAAAAAAATCACCTTTTCAATAAATCATGGTTGGTTAATTGGATATAGATATAGGAAAAGAATATTGGGATTCCCTTTTCACACTGTAAACAAAATTCAAATAGATCACAGACTTAAAGTGTGATAAAATAGAGAAATAAAGTTTTTAAAAGGAAAAGAGTATTTTATGGCAATATTTAATGATTTCTTAAACATGATGCAAAAGTGGAATGTGGAAAATGGAAATGTGATATATTAAATGATACTGAGGCCCTTTTTTAGCCAAAGATACCATTATCAGAGTGAATATATAGCTTGCAGAATGGGACAAGGTGTTTACTACTTAAATATATAGCAAAAGACTCTTGTCTCATTATATATATATATATATATATATATATATATATATATATATATATAAAGAACTCCTTCAAATTATAAGAAAAATGTAGTCT
Organism: Bubalus kerabau; assembly: GCF_029407905.1. Lineage (NCBI taxonomy): Eukaryota > Metazoa > Chordata > Mammalia > Artiodactyla > Bovidae > Bubalus > Bubalus kerabau. Next base: position 38,396,601 of record NC_073645.1, read on the forward strand.
AAGCAATAGAGAAAAAGAGCAGAGCACTTGAGCAACTATAATTCATTATACCCATATGTCAGTCAATATTAGAATGATAAGCTGGGCTCCTTTTTGTAAATTAATTGACCATATACACACATGAGTTTGTTTCTGGGCTCACTATTCTGTTCTGTTGATCTACATGTTAGTTTTTAATGCCAATATCATACTATTTTGATTACTATAGGTTTGTAATATAGTTTGAAACCAGGAAATGTGATGCCTCAAGCTTTGTTCTTTCTCACGATTGCTTTGGCTCTTCAGGGTCTTTAGGTGGTCCCATACAAATTTTAGAATTTTTTTTCTATTTCTGTTCAAAATACCACTGAAATTTTGATGAGGATTGTGTTGCATCCATAGAGTGCTTTGGGTGTTATGGACACAGTGACAGTAGTAATTCTTCCAATCGATGAGCACAGAGCATCTTTCCATTTATCAGTGTCTCCTTCCGTTTCTTTCATCAGTGTCATACTTTTCAGTATACAGTTGCCCTCCTTGGTTAAATTTATTCTCTAGTATTGTTTTCTTTTCTGTGTAATTGTAAATGAGTTGTTAAAGTATAGTCTCTTCAATACGTGGTATTGAGAAAAGTGGATAGCCCCATGAAAATTGGATCCCTATCTTATACCATATACAACAATCAACTAAAAATAGATTGAAGACTTAAATGTAAGATCTAAAATCATGAAACTAGAAGGAAACATAGACGATAATGTCCTTGACATCAGTTTTGGCAATGAATTTTTTGGATTTGACACCAAAACCAAAGACAACAACAGAAAAATAAACAAATAAGCATTAAGCTAAAAATGCTCTGAATAGCAAGGGAAACTAAACAAAATGAAAAGGCAACCTACCAAATGGGATAAAATATTTGCAAGTCTCATGTGTCTGCTGCTGCTGCTGCTAAGTCGCTTCAGTCGTGTCCGACTCTGTGCGACCCCATAGATGGCAGCCCACCAGGCTCCGCTGTCCCTGGGATTCTCCAGGCAAGAACACTGGAGTGGGTTGCATTTCCCTCTCCAGTTCATGAAAGTGAAAAGTGAAAGTGAAGTTGCTCAGTCGTACCTGACTCTTAGCAACCCTATGGTCTGCAGCCTACCAGGCTCCTCCGTCCATGGGATTTTCCAGGCGAGAGTACTGGAGTGGGTTGCCATTGCCTTCTCAATGTATCTAGTAAGAGGTTAATATCCAATATGGGCTTCCCTGGTAGCTCAGCTGGTAAAGAATCTGCCTACAGTGCAGGAGACCCTGGTTCGATTCCTGGATTGGGAAGATCCCCTGGAGAAAGGATAGACTACCCACTCCAGTGTTTATGGGCTTCTGTGGTGGTTCAGGCAATAAAGAATCTCCCTGCAATGTGGGAGATCTGGATTCGATCCCTGAGTTGGGAAGATCCCCTGGAGGAGGGCATGGCCACCCCACTCTAGTATTCTTGCCCGGAGAATCCCCATGGACAGAGGAGCCTGGCAGGCCATAGTCCATGGGATTGCAAAGAGTCAAACACAACTGAGTGACTAAGCACACATCCAAATTATGTAAAGTACTCACACAGCAAAATGACCTCGCCCCACAAAAATCTCATTAAAAATAGCCAACAGGTACTCAACATCACTAATCATCAGGGAAAAGCAAATCACAACTACAGTGAGACATCACTTCACACCTCTTGGAATGGCAATCCTCAAAAAGACAAGGAGTAACTAGGGTTGATGAGGATGTGAAAAAGGGATAATTCTTGTACACTGATGATAGGAATGAGTTTGAGGAACCAATTTCAAAAACAGTATGAAAGCTCCTCACAAAATTAGAAATAGAACTACTATATGTTCCAGTAACTGGAATCAAGATTGACGGGAGAAATATCAATAACCTCAGATATGCAGATGACACCACCCTTATGGCAGAAAGTGAAGAAGTAAAGAGCCTCTTGATGAAAGTCAAAGAGGAGAGTGAAAAACTTGGCTTAAAGCTCAACATTCAGAAAACTAAGATCATGGCATCTGGTCCCATCCCTTCATGGCAAATAGATGGGGAAAACAGTGTCAGACTTTATTTTTCGGGGCTCCAAAATCACTGCAGATGGTGATTGCAACCATGAAATTAAAAGACGTTTACTCCTTGGAAGGAAAGTTAGGACCAACCTAGACAGCATATTAAAAAGCAGAGACATTACTTTGTCAACAAAGGTCCGTCTAGTCAAGGCTATGGTTTTTCCAGTGGTCATGTATGGATGTGAGAATTGGACTATAAAGAAAGCTGAGCACTGAAGAATTGATGCTTTTGAACTGTGGTGTTGGAGAAGACTCTTGAGAGTCCCTTGGACTACAAGGAGATCCAACCAGTCCATCCTAAAGATCAGTCCTGGGTTTTCATTGGAAGGACTGATGCTGAAGCTGAAACTCCAAAACTTCGGCCACCTGATGCAAAGAGGTGACTCATTGGAAAAGACCCTGATGCTGGGAAAGATTGAGGGCAGGAGGAGAAGGGGATGACAGAGAATGAGATGGTTGGATGGCATCACCGATTCAATGGACACGGGTTTGGGTAGACTCCAGCAGTTGGTGATGGACAGAGAGGCCTGGCATACTGTGGTTCATGGGGTGGCAAAGAGTCAGACACGACTGAGTGACTGAACTGTACTGAATTCACTTCTGGATAGCTATCAAACGGAAATGAGATACCAACTCAAAAAGATACATATAGGGATTTCCTGGTAGTCCAGTGGCTGGGACTCTGCACCCCATTGCAGGGGGCCTGGGTTCAATCCCTGGTCAGGGAATTGGATCCTAATGCCACAGCTGAGACCCAGTGTAGCCAAATAAATAAGCAAATAAATATTTAAGAAAAAAAGGTGTGTACAGCCACATGTTTATTGAAGCCTCATTCTCAGTAGCCAAGAAACAACCAAAGTGTGCTTCAATGGATGAATGTATAAAAAGAATATGTGAGATATATATGTATCTATTTTTATGTACACACACAAGGAATATTATTAGGACACAGAAAGACAAATACTGTGTGGTATCATTTATATGTGAAATCAAAAAGGCAAACTCATGAAAAGAGTGACTGTGAGGGACTGAGGGCTGAAGGAAGTAGAGGCTGGTAAAATGATACTAACTTTTCAGCTATAAGTTCTGAGAATATAATGTAAAACATGGTGATTATACTTGATAACACTGTACCATATAATTGAAATATGCTAAGAGAGTAGAATTTAAATATTCTCACCCAAAAAAGGGTTAAAAATAGATAAATTGTAGTATAGTCACATAATGGGATTCCAGAGTGAGCAAGTTACAGCTAGATGTAACCATATGGATAAATCTCACAAACATATGTTGAGCAAAGAAGTCAGACTAAAAGAGTGTATCCTACTTATATAAAGTTTAGTAACAGGCAAAACTAATCTATGGTAATGTAAGTCAACGTAGTGGTTACCCGTTCTGAGAATAGAAAGAAATTAAGGCAAAATCCTGAGATGGTTAGAGTGTGTTTTTTTTTTTCTTAATATGGGAGACTGTTACATGGGTCTGTCTGTTCACTTCAGGAAAAGCTGCCAGTTTCAGATTTTTGTAGTTTTGTATATGTATGTTACATTTCAATAACAATTTCTCTCCCTCAAAAAAAGTAATAGTCTTTCATCACTGGTTCAAATCTATGTTGAGCTGTTATGGTCAGTTAGTAACAACTCTTTTCATCCACATTTTTTTTTTTCTGTTGCCTTTCTGCCCTAAATGACAATTCCTATAGATCCTTAGATATATTTAGATACTTTAGGGTTTTATGCCAAACGATGATACATGAGCCCAAGAAAGGGCTAAAGAAAGAGTCAGTGGAAGGTCTGTAAGTGGTTTACATGCCTTCATACTAATTTAACACACTTAGCATGGTATATAAGTAAGCCATATACCACAGAACCTGGATATACCGTCTCAACTTCATGGTTTATTTAACCAAGCTCCTTAGAGAATTATAGTAAGTACATCAAAAAATGTTTTTAAAGTACCCATATTAAATTTTGGATCAAAGGATTGAACAGGAAAATTATCACTCCTTAAGGCTTTCCAGGTGGCACAGTGGTGAAGAATCCACCTTGCGATGCAGGAGACATGCATTCAGTCCCTCAGTCAGGAAGATTCCCCTGGAGGAGGAAATTGCAACCCACTCCAGTATTCTTGCCTGGAAAATCCCATGGACAAAGGAGCCTGGCGGGCTACAGTCCATGGGGTCCTAAAGAGTTAGACGTGACCGAGCATGCATGCACACACACACAAGGTCCAATTAACTTTATTTTAACCCTGGCATTTGCTGTTGTTCCAGTTCAGAGAATAATGGTGAAAGGAAGAAATGTTGATATAATCACAGTTTGTCATTTTGTTAATTATGGAAGTCACCTTGTCACAGCATCTGATTCCACTCACCTGTATATTGGGTAACTAAATCTATTCACCTTATAGAATACCAACTGTAAAGTGTTTGTGCTTATCCTACAGAATGACAGTGCTTGGGGAAGAGCAAAAGGGCTGTGAAGTTGAAATTGGGAGTCTGTCGTATTCCTGATTCCACTGGTCATCCTATTAGACCTTTTAGGAAAATCATTTTACCTCTCTGACCCTCCTATTTTCAATCTATAAGCTAATAATAACCCTTGGCAATGAAATGTCTTGAGTGGTGACTTTTAACGTAACAGCAGTCATAAAAATAAAAGATTATAACTCTATAAAAGGGTTTCCAGGATGTTACGATTGGAGCAAATCTTTTTGTGACATATTATTTTTAAAAATAAACAGGATAGTGTTGGTAAGTTCTAGAGAGTGTTGGCATGTTAATTGATCCAATGCATTTGTTGGAGGCAGTTTTATTAATCATACACATGACTTGTCCTCTTGCAAAAAAAAAAGTCTCCAAATCTTAGATATAGCATTTGAGGACATGAACGTACTTGGTGATCTGGTTGGTATTATTCGGCCTGAGTTCATACTTATCCTAAAAATGAACAATGAGTATAATTCATTGTGCATATCTGCAGTCTGATGGCTCCATAGAGGTGATGATAAGCTGTTGGAGGCTGTGGATTCCCATTGCCTGTAGGATGTTAAGTAGACACATGTGAGCAGACACACACACAAACATGTGTGGGAGGCATGTAAAAAACTAAATGTTTTTAAAGCTCTAACTTGGACTGATAAATATCCACAGGGATATAAACTTCAGTCATGATCTCATAAAGAGTTCATATTTAGAGACAGAGTATAGGTCAGACTTACTAGCTAAATAATGATGGAAATATTATTTAACCTCCATTCACCCCAGCAGACTCATTTTGAAAAAGAGGTCAATAATTCCCAAGTTTGTTCTGACTATTGGATATGATAATAAATGTTAAAATATGCATACATTGCAAAGTATCTGAAAATGTAGATATTATTAAAATAAACTTTAGGTTATCCATGAGCTTTAACAATTAAATACAATTTTATATAGGCTCATAGAGTAGTAACTCTTTACATAATTCTTGTAAGTGAATTACTTACAGGTGTAGGCTGGAACTCCTTAGCTTGGATAGTGGTGAGGGAGAGGTACAAAGTGATTTGGAGTCAGAACTGTCATGAAGACCTAGCTTTGTCACTTATTTGCTTTGTGAGCTAAAACAAGAAATTAACTTCTCTAAACCTGTTTCCTTTTCTATTAAATTAGAAAAATACACTTTATGCAGCATTGTGAAACTTAAAGTGAAAGTCACTCAGTTGTGTCTGACTCTTTGCGACCCCATGGACTGTAGCCTGCCAGGCTCCTCGGTCCGGGGAGTTCTCCAAGCAAGAATACTGCAGTGGATAGCCGTTCCCTTCTCCAGGGCATCTTCCTGACCCAGCAATCGAACCTGGGTCTCTTGCTTTGCAGGCAGATTCTTTACCATCTGAGCCATGGGGGAAGCTGTAAAGTAGCCAGTGAAACTTAAAGTAGACTATCTATATAACCACCACACACAGGTCCTATTAGCTATTAGGATTGCTAAGATTTTTATTTGTGCCTGACATAGTCCTAGATGGTTGGGTGCAAATAGGGAAAAACTTGGGTCCTTCCTTCAAATCCATAGACCCCCATGGAGGAAATAACACATGAAAAGCTAACATCAATTTGGACTGCCAAGTCCTGTGATAGCTGTATTGCAGGGAGCATAGGGCAGTGGAATCAGAGACTTCTTAGACGAAATGGTCCTAAACTAGAGTTGACAATTGAGTAAGATACGTGTCAGTTGAAGGATGGGCTCTATTGGGGTGGGTACCATAACAAATTACCACAAACTGGGTGACTTAAAACAACAGAAATTTATTCTCTCCCAATTCTGGAAGCCAGAAGAAAGAGTTCCTTAGGGAGGCTCTGAGACAGAACCCATCTCATTCCTTTCTCCTAGCTTCCAGTGGTTGCCACAAATCCTTGGCATTCTTTGACTTGTCACTGCATCACTCTAATCTCTTCCTTGGTCCTCATGTGGCCTGCCTCCCTGTGTGTTTTCACATGGCCTGACAAAGATACCAGTCATTGGATTCAGCGAGGCCCATCCTAATCCAGTATGACCTCGTCTTAACTAAACTAATTATATCTGCAAAAACCCTTAAGGTCACATTGTAAGGTTTTAGGAGAACATGAAACCTATTTAAACCAGTACAGTCACCCTCTGGTCCCCCCAGATTCATGTCATCTCATGTGCAAAATACATTCACCCCATCTCAACATCTGCAAAGGTCTTAACTCATTCCAGCATTGTTGTTTAATTGACAAGTCATGTCCAACTCTCTGTGATCCCATGGACTGTAGCCCGCTAGGCTCCTCTGTCCATGGGATTTCCCAAGCAAGAATACTGGAGTAGGTTGACATCTCCGAGCAGACCAGGTTCTACTAGATTTTAAGGTCTGAGAATAATCCTCTTTGGCTTAGTGCCCTATCTTCTGGACCCACGGTTATCCTCTCTGGCCTTTGCATCTGTAGCTTTGCCCTCAGAGTCATTCTTCCTTCATTTCCTCCCATCTCTGCCCCTTTCAGGCCAAGCTGGCACCATTTCTGTTGGTATAAAATTCTCCCGTTTGTCTCCCATGCAACACAAGGGAGATGACACCATGTAACATCAGGTTCTCCACAGATCCTTCCTGAATAACTCTATTTCTATTGCAAACTTTTTCCAGGATTAGTTTATTTGATCCCTGAGTCATATACCTAATTTTTTCAACAAAATGTAGTCTAGTTAGAACCCTTGTACTCTCTCCAGGACACACTGTCTCATCTTTTGCTGTCTGAATAGGCTGAGAATTTTCCACATCATTAAGTGATGTTTCCTTTTTGCTTATCATACCTCAATTGATCGTTCCTCTCACATTTTACCATAAGCAGCATGGAGAAAATAGGCCACATCTTCTATGCTTGGAAGTCTCCTCGGCTAATTTATCCAAGTTCATCATTTACATATTCTACCTTCTACCCAACGGTAGAACACAATTCAGCTAAGATTTCTGTCACTTTGTAACAGTTAAACCATGCCTTTCTTCCAGTTTCCATTAACATGCTCACTAGAAGCAGCTTTAATTGTTCATATTTCTATCAACATTGTTAATGACAGTATATATTATTCTCTAAGACAATACATGCTTTCTCTACAGCTTCCCTAACTTCTTTCTGAGCTCTCACCAGAATCACCTTTAACATTCATATTTCTAGCAATGGCCTTTGCAAGGAAATCTAGACTTTTTCTATCATGTGCCTAAAAATAATTCCAGCCTATACCTATTACACAATACCAGAGTCACTTGCAGGCCTTTAGGGGTATATTACAGTAGCACCTCACTTCCTGGTGCCCAAATCTGTATCAGTGTCCTAGGGCTGACATAACAAATTATCCTAGACTGGATGGCTTGAAACAAAAGGAATTTATTCTCTAGAGTCCTGGAGGCCAGAAGTCTGAAATCAAGATGTCAACAGCACCATGCTCCCTCTGAAGAATCCGGGGAGGAATCTTTGCCCTCTTCTAACTCTGGTGGCTTCTGGCAGTCCTCAACATTTCTTATCAATCTCATTTCTGCCTTTGTCATCAAATGAACTTCTTCCCTGTGTGTCTTTATAAGGCCTTCTTAGAAGGACCACCCTAATCCAATGTGACCTCATCTTAACTAACTACCTCTGCAAAGATCCTCTTCCCAAAAAGGATACCGTTCAGAGGTTCCAGGTGAATGTGAGTTTGAAATGGACACTATTCAACTTTGTGGGCTTCCCCAGTGTCTCAGTGGTAAAGAATTCACGTGCCAATGCAGGAGACGCAAGAGACATGGCTTCAATCCCTAGGTTGAGAAGATCCCCTGGAGAAGGAAATGGCAACCCACTCCAGTATTCCTGCCTGGGAAATCCATGAACAGAGGAGCCTGGAAGGCTGCAGTCCATGGGGTCACAAAAAGTCGGACATGACTTAGCGACTAAACAACAACAATTCAACTCAGTATGGTTGCTTATAGATCCCTGATTATCCAGCATCCTCTGTTTTGATTGAAAATGCTAATATGAAGTTGCTGTGATGAGAGTTTACTCATTTGACCTACTGTCTGTATTCTAATCCCCTGTTTCTTTTCAAACTGTGTTTCTTGAATATTTAAACCTTTAAACTGACAGATGGACTGATTGATGGCAATGTCTTGAGAAATCTGAACATGATGTTTCTCTGGAGATGGGAATTTTGCCAAGGTGAGGTCAGAAACAGTAAAACATTGTTTTTAGTTCATTGGATTAATATGTCTGCCTGCTGCTGACTGTGGTTAAATAATAATCTTTGTTTTTGTTCATAGTTAATTACTTGCTCAAGCTGAAAATATCTAGGGTTCTTTAAATGAATCCCTGAATTGACATTTAATACATGGTCTGCCTTGTCTACCCAGCCTGAGGTTTGTTGTTTTAACATATCAATCAGTGGCAAAGTCAATGTGTAAGTTGCTAGTGATTTTGAAAGTTATCTTTGTAGTCAATAGTCTTTTAGCTTGTTTGTAATTGAAGGTCATTCTTTAAGAAAAGAATGATATCGAAGACCATGAATTCACTGCACTTTCTAAGCTCTTGAGAGTGGAGATTTGAAACATCAATGTGTGGTTGAACTTCTACTCCAGCTCATCAGGCTGATGCTCACAACATCAATTCTTTTCACATGATGTAGATAATTCCAATAATATTATACTTGATTAGCCCTTAGAAAATGAATATCTATGTTATCATTTGAAACCTATGAAACAATATCCTTTTCCGTTTTAAGGAAGCCCCTTTGCTCACCAATACATTGACTAGGTTTTACTTCTGTTATCTTCATAGCAATCCTGTACTGGTGCTGTTTAGGCACTAAGTTATGTCTGCCCCTTTGCAACCCCATAGACTGTAGCCTGCCAGGCTCCTCTGTCCATGGGCTTTCCCAAGCAAGAACACTAGAGTGGGTTGCCATTTCCTCCTCCAGGGCATCTTCCCAACCCAGGGATGGAACTCGCGTCTCCTGCTTAGGAAATGGGTTTTTTACCACTAGCCACCTGGGAAGCTCAATCTTTGTAGTAGAGATATCATATTTAGAAATTATACATCATACTAGTTATAAGCTGGGGTGCTGTTCATTGAAGTTCTTGAGGAGAACATGCTCATTTAGATATTGTAGACTAAAACCCTCCTCCACTCCAAAAAGGAAAAAGAAAAACCCACAAAAAAACAATACTTTTTCCCCTGGAACTCATGAATGATACCTTATTTGGGAAAGGGGCCTTTCACATGATTAGGTTAAGGATCTAGGTTATTCTGGATTATCCAGGTCCAGAGATTATTCTGGGTTATCCAAGTCGGCCCTAAATATAGTCACCAGTTTTCTTATAAAACAGAGGAAGAAGATTAGACAACAGAAAAGGTAATGTGACCACAGAAGCAGAGACTGGAGTAATAGAGACGCAAGCCAAGAAAGGCCAGAAGTGGAAGAGTCAAGGCACAAATGCCCCCCTGCCAAAGCCTCTCAGGGGGACACAGCCCTTCCAACACCTTGATTTTGGTCCAGTGAAACTGATTTTGAAATTCTGGCCTCCAGACCTGTGAGAGAGTAAATTTCTGTTGCTATAAGTCATCAAATGTGAGTTGTTACAGCAGCTAACATTTTCTCTTAGAAGATGTGAGATACACCACATCCTACCCAAAGCAGTACCCCACCAATGCTCTCTCTTCCGGACCCACAGTTGTCCCCTCTGGCCTCTGCATCTGGGGCTCTGCCCTCAGAGTCTTTCTTCCTTCATTTCCTCCCATCTCTGTCCCTTTTGGTCTAAGCTGGCAGCATTTTTACTGGCATAAAATTCTCTTGTTGTTTCCCATGCATCTAGATTTATATATAATAACTTTGTTTCTTAGTAGTTCTTTGGAGTAAGCATCTACTGAGTTTTGAGTAACCTCTCTGCCCTTTGATGTTAGGAGTAGTACCTAATCTGGTAATCAGAATTAACTCTGAACTTTCCTATTGAACTTGGAAACTATTTCAGTGATGTCGTTTAAAAAATAGCTACATCTTTCTCCACTTGAATAGTGTATTTTGGATTTCCTCCTTTTGTAAACATTTATATGCCTTTATAAAGGCTCAAGTTCTATTCAGTTTTCATTCCACTTTATAAATTACAGATTAAACCAAAGCTTCCTTTCTTTATGGGTGCAAAATTGATGGTACAAGGAATTGTTCTCTCAAATGGCTAATTATATTTCCAGTTGCCTACTTGAAGGTCTAATTAGCCAATTGCATATGCTTATGTTGGAGCAAGGAGATAATTGGCATTCTCAAGCAGGTAATTAGAAAAGCAATTAGTAGTGCCCATACCTAATTACAAGAATGAAAACTGTACCCACCAAAATGGTACCAGTGTCTCCTGGGCAGGAAAAACCAGTCTCTGGAAAGTGATAGGAGACTTAATGCATCTGGCAATATCATAATGAGAAGCTGTAAAACAAACCACAGACTAGACCCACCTGGATCTATATGTAACCTTCTCTGAAAGGGCTGTCGGAGTCTTGCTACCTCTGGCAAAAGACTGCGGTTGGGGCCGTTTCTCTACTGACGATAATAACCTGCCAGGAAACTTGAACCTGAACCTAGATCCATGTCAGGATCTTCACAGTCTTCAAAATTCTTTCATTCTGAGACTAACAGATTGTGAAACCCATTCTGCTGTAGTGATTTTGGGTGGTGGTTTGTTATCAGCATCCATTTTTCACGTGTTGTGAAAGTGTCCTGCGAGGAACATCATTTTGGTTTGGGTTGGTTTTCAATGGTACCAGACCAGCTCTTCAAGTAACAGAATTTCAGTCAAATGTTTCACCTTGAGCAGAAAGCTTCCTGTGGATAACAGGTTTTGTTGTTGAAATCCTGGCAGATTTTCTGCCCGATTAAGCTTCCAGTTGTGCTTTTTGTTCTTTGTTACTCAATCATAAACTAGTCATGTAAATGAGAAGGGTTAGAAATAGGGAAATGTGTTTTCATCTGACAGCAAGTCAAACAGTTTCTCTCCCAAGTAACAAGAAAATAAAACTCGTTGAAATATTTGGTACTCGGAATACCTGAAAACATTGCATCTGCTGTCAAGAGAAATGCACAAGCCTGAGTCACTCCCTCTCCTGACACATTGCAGCAGGGGAGCACACAACACAAATTACAGTGTGGTTGGTGGTGCTGGTGGTGTTGGCACCAGGGAGCTCTGCCCACAGCACCCACTTCTCAGTGCTAAAAGGGTTCAGTTGTGTGGGTTGGGCAGAGAGTTGCCTGAAAGAGCTAAGGAGGATAAGGTCAGAGTCTCCAGAAATAGAACAAGCATGCCAGAAGAATTAATGATTTAACTGGGGAAAATGCCTTTGTCATTTTTTTCCCTATTTTTAAATTTCTTTGGCCTGTGTTCCGTTTTCCCATCATGCCTCTCATCCCCTCTGAGTCAGTAACCTCCATCAGGACTTCCTACCTTGCAAACTGGGGCAGAGTGTCTAGGACTATGGAAAAGTCTTACCTGGAAGCAAAAGTCAAAAGAAATGCAAATCTGCTGTTACAGGTTAAGCAGTTTAAATGCGTCAGCACAATTGAGGATCAAAATTGGAAAATATATTTAAAATAAATGCACAATCAAGAGGTTATTTTTTTTAATTAGCGATGATTGAAGGATATACTACAAAAGAAGGGTTGAAAACATTTACATGACAGATAAAGAATAAGTAGATTTTGCTTAACATGTAATTTCAAATAGTATTATTAGCCAGAGAATAAAGATATTTTAATGCCTTTAAACATTGGTGGTTTTTTTTTTTTTTGCTTTCATTTTTACCCAAAACACATTTTATTTGTGTGTTTGTGTGTATTTGCATGTTTTCTAAGTCAATTTGGGGACCATAAAATATGTGGTCTGAGATGTCAAATATTAAAGAGCAGGATAATCTGACAGTAGTTACCCAGCCTCTACCTAATGATGAACCCAGGGACTCCCAAAGAGCCTTGTTAGTTTATATATATATGTGTGTGTGTGTGTGTGTGTGTGTGTGTGTATCTATATCTATATCTATCTATCTATATATATATATTTTTCTCTTATTGTTTGAAGGCGTTTCCTTATTTGAATTGACTCCCTCATTGTAACTTCTGCCCACTGGTCCTGTCCTATTTCTAGTCCCCAAAGCTGCCACAGAAAGGATCTGACCCTAATACAGTGACAACCTTTCCGATATCAAAAGGCCCATGTGCTAAATCTTTCTTCCTGATCCCTGGTCCCTCTGCAGGCCTTCCTCTTCCTATTTTATTTTTAGCTGTCTGTTCTGTTAAAGAGTGTCAAAACAATACCTAAATTAAACCTATATTCAACTAGAGGTACACTAGTCAAATTGAGGTGAGGGTAGAAAGAGAGAGGGGACATTCAGTACTCTACTTAATTTAGCTGTAAAAACTTGCAACTTGACTTTTTTTAAAAATGTAGCTGAATATGTTGGTTTCAGAGAGACCTAGCCTGGATATGTTTTTAGAAATGTCCATGCTTTAGGGGCTTCCATCATAGCTCAGTCAGTAAAGAATCTGCCTGCAATGCAGGAGACCTGGGTTCAATTCCTGGATCAGGAAGATCCCCTGGAGAAGGAAATGGCAACCCGCTCCAGTATTTTTGCCTGGAGAATCCCATGGACAGAGGAGCCTAGCAAGCTACCATCCATGGGGTTGCAGGAGTCGGATACAACTTAGTGGCTAAAACCACCACCACCATGCTTAAAGGTAATATTTCATTTACTTTTCTAACTATATTCTCTGTCTCTGGCTACTCTATTTTAATAAGCTAAAACTAGAAGAAAATTAAAAGCCACCTATTTTCTTTACTCTGAGTTTCTCACCTCACATACGTTTCATGCTTCATGTAGAAGTGTCTTTAGTATTAAAGAAAAGAGATCAGAAAGTTTTGAGTGAACACGTTTTCTCTGATTCTGCCATCTCCCAACCAAATGCAGTTTCTATGTGATTTACATGAAGCAACCCAAAGGAGTTATAGACATGGATGGAAGCTGAGAATCTTTCAGGCAACCATGGTAATTTTAAGAAAAATATATTATGACATTTTCCTGTCTCAGGGCCTTTTAACTTCCTTTTACTTCTTCCTGGGAGCCTTTTCCCCTCCGAGATCAGCATAACTTAATCCCTCACCTCATCCCAGTCTTGGCCTAGATGTCACCCTATCAGTGAGGCCCTGCCAAGTCTGCTCACTTAAAATTGTATTTTTTTGTGCACATGTCCATACACCCTGGGTCACCTCCCTTCCCTGTGTTACTTTTCTCCATAACACCCATCAGCATCTTACATGTGCTTTTTCTCGTTTTATTTGTGAAAGCTATCATTCACACAGGAGAGTGTAAAAACACGTGTGTACAGTTGAGAGCAAACACTTGTGTAGCCAAACCCAAGGATAAGAAATATGAATCTTCCCCTGTAGTATTCCCCGAGGTAACCACGATCTTAACATTTCTCATAACCATTCCTTTACATTTCTTTCTTGTTTTATCATCTGTGTATGCATATATTAATAATAATACATCATTTCTTTATTTATCATAGTCAGAATAATAGATCAAGATACTTGGCATTCATTGTACAAATGAATTTCTAGACCTACTCTAGAGCACCCCAAAGCCCATTCATAGTCTAACCCTTGCCTCTTCCATAACCAGCTATCTCAGCTACATCTATTCTACCCCAATCTCCCACTTCACCCCACAAGTTTTTCCCCTTGCTTGGCATTTATTCAGTCTCTTATATTTACCCTTTTTGGATTTTCAGATTATTTCCCAGTTCTCTTAATAGGACAGTCTTCTCTTTTGACTTAGGTCAGAACCAACTGACCAAAGTAGTCTAATTTTACTGAAAATTATTCACCCTTCAGAATCCAAAGTACCTACTGAGCAAATGGCAGGTGTTTCCTTCATTCCTGAAACAAATTTCAGTGGTTGTAGAGTTTCTGATATTTGCTACCCATTCTTGTAGCAGGGAAGCTTGGTCTTGTGTTGACAGCCAAATTCTCTGTTCTCTGGTCCAGTCCTCAGAGTGACTTTGCTTTGGCGAGGGTTATCGCATGTACAAATCACCGTTTTCATTTCGATTTATTCCAAAGATCCTAACAAGCATACTGCTTCATAGATGATCTCATTTTGTGTTGATAGTGTGCCCAATCATTTCATATACAATCAAAATCTGCAATCAGAGGTTATGCAAATGAAACGTTTTCGTCATTGGGACCTCTGCCTGTTAGCAAGTGTCCTTCATCCTCACCTAGTTGAAGTTCGCTCTTATTCTCTTCTACAGAGTTTCAGTTGAACAGTGTCCACCTTTCTTTTGTACACGTTGGAGTCCAGAGACCTGCTCGTTTTCTTTTTATGTTGTTAGAATTAAAGGTATCATTCATCCACAATCTGAGTCCTACAATAGCTGCAATCACTGTGTCACTGTCCTCTGAAATGAATTTCTAGATTCAGCAATCACTGCACTATCAACATATGCTAGGTGTAGCATCTCAATCTTCTGTTTAGAATATTGCCATTTTAACTATCCAAAGCATTATGCAGTTAGAGTAACAGTATAGATCTAAATTAGGCTTCTCAGGGGGCTCAATGGTAAAGCATCTCCCTGCCAATGCAGGAGACCTGGGTTCGATCCCTGGGTCAGGAAGATCCCCTGGAGAAGGAAATGGCAACCCAGTCCAAGGAGTCTTGCCTGGGAAATCCCATAAACAGAGGAGCCTGGCGGCTACAGTCCATGGGATAGCAAAAGAGTTGGATGTGACTTATCAACTAAAGAACAACAAAAAATCTCAATTAACTTTCCTTGTGGTATTTATCAGTGAATTACCTTTTCTCTGCATTGGCTGCATTTTACCAGAAACAAAAGTTATGGAGCAATAGATTATCCATACATAGTCTAGGAGTTCCTTTGGTAAAGGAGAAATATTGAAAGTTTGGAAAAAAAATGTAATTTTTTGGCTTAGTTCTTTTCTTCAATAGTGTTAATATTTTTGCATTTCTTTCTTCATTCAAAGAACAGATTTTCAAGTGATGGTTGAGATGATTGTATCCTCCTTAATAAACTGAAGCTTAAATAGGCTAAAACACACACACACAAAAACTGTACTTCAAAAAATATAATTGAAGTATCTATTTTCAGTTTGAGAAATTTATTTTATAACAGTCATTCTTTCTAGAGATAGTACCTATTTTCTGTGGCAAATTAAACCAGTTCTTTGAGAGATTTATTATTCCAAACATTTAAAAATAACTGGTATCTGGAAGAATGCAATTATATAAGTGATTGTATCCATATAAGAACTAAAATTTTAGGGATATATTTTAAAGTGGAGGCCTAAACATTTTTTTTACCATTACCACAAATAATAATTTGATTGCTTTTGAGGGTTGTGCGTTGAATTGCTCTTGAAAAGAATATTTTGCTGACAATCTTAAATAATAATAAAATATGGTTTATAAAAAAGGTAATTTGTGGTTATGCATAGTCTGTGCTCATTCCACTTTTTAGCATAAGGTCATATTGGAAGAAGTATTTTCTTTTATATGTCTCCAGCTCAACAATGTAATAAAGTTATCCTGCATTTGAAGAATTTTGTTTAGTCTGTCATCATAGAAACTGATGATAGGTTGCCAATGTGGCAAAGGTTATAAGTTCAAATATACTGATTATTATCATCTGTGTTAAAGTGACCTCAACACTTTCCAAAACATTGGTATACTGGTAGCTCATCATCCACATTTTATTAGACCACAGTAAAGATAATACTACCACCATGGATTTTTATAAAATAACTTTCAAGAGACTGAAAATTTCATTTATTTTAATATAATATGCTTGAAGACCAACCACATTTTTAAAAAATGAAAATATAGAAATTACTAGCAGATAGAAATTACCCCTAAAGATGCCAGTCATAAATAGCTGTAATATCAGTCAGTTGGCAATTCATTCATTCATTCATCAAATATTTATTGACTACCTCCTGTATGCTACCACATCCTGAAACAGTAGAAAATTAAATGTTTTTAAAATAAAATTAATAAGGATGGAAATGAAGAATGACTGCTAAAGGGTGTGAGATTTGGGGCTGAGGTGATAAAAATGTGTTCAAATTAGATTGCAGTATTGGTTGCACACCTTTGAATATGATAAAAACTGAACTATGCAATGCAGTTTACTTTTAAAAATATTTATTTGTTTTTGGCTGCGTTGGGTCTTAGTTGCAGAGTGCAGGCTCTTTGTTGCAGCTAGAGGGTTATGGGACTTTAGTTTCCTAACCAGGAATGGAATCCATGTCCTCCTGCGTTGGAAGGCAAATTCTTAACCACTGGACCACCAGGGAAATCCATGTAATTAGGTTTAAATGGGGATGTTACAGAATGTGAATTAGATTTAAATAAAGCTATTTAGAAATAAAGCTTTATTGCTGGAAGACAAAAACATCATAATGAGATTATAATATTGACTTCAAGCCAATGTTGATCAGCTAGGCAAGTGTGCATCAAGCAGTTTATTAGGCAGTCCTGAAGAAGGTAGACCACTTGAATGTAGGATTAGTGGTTGTTCTACTTCAGATGTACAAGCAGACTCAGGCCTTGCAACACATTATGCTTCTTTTTTTTAAACAACCACAAATTTATAATTTGTGTCAACTTTTTTTCCTGTACCATTTGAGAGTAAGCGGCTGCCTGAAACCCCCTTATCTCCCAATACTTTGTATGTTTCCTAAAAATAAAAACATTCTCCATAACTACAATATAGCCATCAAAGTGGGGAAATTAATTCATTACTATTAATTAATTCATTACATATTAATTCATTACTGCCATATAATCCTCAAGCCTCATTCAGGTTTCATCAGTTGGCTCAGTCATTTATAGCCAGATTATAGCAAAACAATCCAGTTGAGACCCAGGCATTGAATTTAGTCTTTTTTGTCTAGAATAGTTTCCATAATATCACACAAAAAAAACCCAGACAAACTTTTTGGCAACCCAATATTGTCTGGAAGGTAAGTTGCAACTACAGAAATTTCACATCCTCCATCAAACTTTCAATTTATCATTAACATAAAATAGTTGGCAAGTGACTCGTGTCCTCTACCTGATCTCTTAAAGTTCCTCAGGAAAAAAATAGGGAAACAATGGAGGCTAGGGTAATATGGGGTAGAGAAAATTCAGGCAGTCTTATCTCAGGAAGCAGTGAGGTAGAAAGTAGATCCCCAGTAATCACCCAACTCAGTCTTTCTGTATCAGCCAATAAAATGTCTGTCAGCTAACCAGAAGATTCCTAGAATCACAACTGCAAGATGCCCATGAATGTCAAGATGTCCCAGAATTTTCCCCATCAATTTTAAGCTAGAGTGATCATTACTTCTTGTTGTTCAGTCTCTAAGTCATGTCCAGCTCTTTGCAACCCCACAGACTGCAGCATTCCAGGCTCTTCTGTCCTTCACTATCTCCCGGAGTTTGCTCAAACTCATGTCCATTGTATCGGTAATGGTATCTAACCATCTCATCCTCTACCACCCCATTTCTCCTTTTGCCTTCAGTCTTTCCCAGAATCAGAGTCTTTTCCAATGAATTGGCTCTTCACATCAATTGACCAAAGTGTTGGAGCTTTAGCATCAGTCCTTCTAAAGAATATTCAGGGGTTGATTTCCTTTAGAATTGATTGGTTCAATCTCCCATCGAACTCTCACGAGTCTTCTCCAGCACCACAATTTGAAAGTATTCTTTGGCACTCAGCCTTCTTTATGGTCCAACTCTCACATCTGTACATGACTACTGGAAAAACCATAGCTTCGACTATATAGAACTTTGTCAGCAAAGAGATGTCTCTGCTTTTTAGTACACTGTCTAGTTTTGTAACAGCTTTCCTTCCAAGGAGCAAGTATCTTTTAATGTCATGGCTGCAGTCACCATCCAGTGTGATTTTGGAGCCCAGGAAAATAAAGTCTATCACTGCTTCCACTTTTTCCGCTTCTGTTTGCTGTGAAGTGATGGGACCGGATGCCATGATCTTCATTTTTTGAATGTTAAGTTTCAAGCCAGCTTTTTCACTGTCCTTTTTCACCTTCATCAGGAGGCTCTTTAATTCCTCCTTGCTTTATGACATTAGAGCAGTATCATTTGTGTATCTGAGGTGGCTGATATTTCTCCTGGCAATCTTGATTCCAGCTTGGAATTCATCCAGCTCAGTATTTCGCATGATGTATTCTGCATGTAAGTTAAATAAGCAGGGTGACGGTATACTCCTTTCCCAATTTTGATCAAGTCAGCTGTTTCATGTCTGGTTCTAACTGTTGCTTCTTGACCTGCATACAGCTTTGTCAGGAGATACATAAAGTGGTCTGGTACTTCCTTTTTTTAAGGATTTTCCAGTTTCTTGTGATCCACACAGTCAGAGGCTTTAGCGTACTCAATGAAAAAGAAGTAGATGTTTTTTTCTGGAATTCCCTTTCTTTCTCCCGTGATCCAACAAATGTTGGGAATTTGATCTCTGGTTCCTCTGCCTCTTTGAAATCCACCTGATACATCTGGAAGTTCTGAGTTCACGTCTTGGTGAAACCTACTATGAAGGATTTTTAGCATAACCTTGCTGGCATGTACAATGTGTGCAATTGTGTGGTAGTTTGAACATTCTTTGACATCGCCCTTCTTTGGGGTTAGAATCTAGGTTGTGCCGAACTTCAGACCAGAGTAGGTGGAGTTTGGGTCAGATGGACCTTACACTCCCAAGTGGCCTGCTGCACAGGCTCAGCTTGATCACTTTGTTAATTTTGTAATATCACAACTTCACACAGCGGAAGTTTTTGAACACAGTCTTAGTCCAACTTATCTGATATAATAGAATGTCATAGATTGAGTAACTTATAAATATCAGAAACTTATATCTTACAGTTCTGGTGACTACAGAGTCCAAGAACAAGGTGTGGGTAGGTTCAATGTGTGGTGAGGGCCTGCTTCCAGGTTCATTGAGCATCACCAGCTCACTGGGGCCACTTGTCAGTCAGTCAGTCAGTTCAGTCACTCAGTCGTGTCCGACTCTTTGAGACCCCATGAATCACAGCACGCCAGGCCTCCCTGTCCATCAACAACTCCTGGAGTTCACCCAGACTCACATCCATCGAGTCAGTGATGCAATCCAGCCATCTCATCCTCTGTCGTCCCCTTCTCCTCCTGCCCCCAATCCCTCCCAGCATCAGAGTCTTTTCCAATGAGTCAACTCTTCTCATGAGGTGGCCAAAGGACTGGAGTTTCAGCTTTAGCATCATTCCTTCCAAAGAAATTCCAGGACTGATCTCCTTCAGAATGGACTGGTTGGACCTCCTTGCAGTCCAAGGGGCTCTCAAAAGTCTTCTCCAACACCACAGTTCAAAAGGGCACAAATCCCATTCATGAGGGCTCCACCCTTTTGTCCTAATCACCTACCAAACGCAACTTCTGACACCTAGTACCCTCACACTGGGAGTTAAGATTTCGGCGTATGAATTGCAGGGGGGACAGAAGCATCTATTCAGTCTGTAATAGACACCACTGTTTGCATTATGGCAGGGTCCTACTTTTATACCATTTTCTAAGATCTTGCTATATACCAATACTATGTCAGCCAGTTTACATGCTTTATCTCTAATCTTTATAGTAGCCTACAAGGTGATAGGTACTGATATCTTAATTCTGTTGATTCAAAAAATCTGATGCGAAGAGAAGGAAAATCCCTGGCCTAAAATTGTACCGCTAAATAACTGGGAGTCCAAAGTTAGAATTGAATTCAAGCCTGACTCTCATGTCGTACTCTACATAATTACACTCACTCATAAAAGAAAGGAAATCAGAGGGAAAAAAAACTGTTGAGAAAGAAACAGAAAGGTGGAGAAAGGCATTTTTGAAACAGGAGGAAAAAAAATACGTTAGCAGCTCTGTTTTCTTAGTCCCAGAGGTCAGTTCTGCCCAGGAAAAAAGAAGCTTTTAACATTATCCATTGTTTTTATTCCTTTCCTGCTTATCTCCCACACCATAGACTCCCACCAAGACTCTTATGAACTTTCATGTTTCCTGAGGACATTGAAGCTATAACCCCTAATGGGGTTATAGGTATGGTCTTTGGGAGGTAACTAGGTTTAGAAGAGGTCATGAAGTTGAGGTCGTCAGGATGGTATTAATGCTCTTACTAGAAGAGAGCTGAGAGCTCTTCACATTCCAATTCTCACATCCATACATGACTACTGCAAAAAAACCGTAGCTTTGACTATAGGAACCTTTGTTGGCAAAGTGATGTCTCTGCTCTTTAATACCCTGTCTAGATTTGTCACAGCTTTCCTTCCAAAGAGCAAACATCTTTTAATTTCATGGCTGCAGTCACTATCCACAGTACCTACCTCACAACCCATGTGAGGATTCCTGTAAGCCAAGAAGAGGGTTCTCATTAGAACCCAACCATAATGTCTCTCTGATCTCAGATTGCCCAGCCTCCATAACTGGGAGAAATAAATGCCTGTTTAAGCCACTTCATACTTGGTACTTTGTTATAGCAGCTGAACTTACTGAGAAAATGACTTTTCATTTTCTTTAAATATTCAAGTGAAAGGCCTTTCCCTCAGCCAGACCCATCTCAGAGGTAGGTTCACATCCCCACTTTCCAGCTCTTGATGGAGATGGCAGACTTTCTGTCTTTCTGGACATTTTTTTGCACTTGAACCCAAGGTTTCCCCAGCCATCTAGTCCTTGTTTGGTCTTTATCTCTGGTCTTTATCCCTTCCTCTCTTGATTTAATGCCCTGTATTTGGGGACTCAAACCTCTGGTATGATGGCTAATTAACTCTCTGTCTTGTCTGATTTTAAATGATGGCCTCTTTTGACTTTGAGGAAATGAGTCTTCTAGGAACTATAATCTTTATGGCCACTTGGAAAACCTTAAAGTAGGGTAGGGTACTTTACTGTGGAGGAAACAAAGAAAAAAGAAAGAGCAAAGATCATTAAGAGAAAAAGAGAAATAAGACTTTGAAGCAGAAGGTTCTGAAATTTCAGTGAATTATGTTTCCAGATGTGTTTAATGAATCATTTCCCCCTTTATTTGCAATAAGGGTGTTGGAATTTTATCTTGGAAATGCAAATTATGCGGTTAACCATTGTTCACTTTCTAAATTCTTTGATCATTTAACTTGGGGAGAGAGGATATTGTTCATGGACTACACCCAAATGATCTACACTCACACAGCTTAATGTCTACATTAGTGTGACTTGAGTTTTCAGTCATCTTTATTAATGTGACTTTACTGTTTTACCATCTTCATCAACATGATTTTTACCATTCTAAGAAAGTCTTCCTCAGGAAGATAAAAATTAAAAATTCTTTTGTTGTTGTTATGCTCAGTAGTGTCCAACTCTTCGAGACCCCATGAACTATAGCCAGCCAGGCTCCTTTGTCCATGGAGATTTTCCAGGCAAGAATACTGGAGTGGGTTTCCATTTCCTTCTCCAGGGAATCTTCCCAACCCAGGGATCAAAGTTGATTCTCCTGCAAGTCTCCTACATTACAGGCAGATTCTTTACCACTGAATTCCTTAAATAATCCCACTTTGCCCTCCTGCTTCTGAAAGATCTCTAAAACTGTGCAAGGAAGCTGTCTCCCTTGTGATTGTAAGCAATGAACTCAACTTATTAATGGGCTTGAAAAAGTTTTATTCTGTTGGTATTGTGAGGGAGCCAACATAGAACATGAAGGTGATTGAAACCATTTCCTCTCAGGCTTAGGAAATTAAAGATCTAATTCTGCCCAGAAAAGAGAAGCTGCTCATCTTTATCCTGTAGAATCTGTAAGCTCATCATATTTTTCCTTGAGGAAAAAGTATTCCCACTGTCAAAACCTTAGTATAGTAAGCATAGAAATGGAAAAAAAATTAATCATTTTTGTCAGAGGAAACTAAGTGGAAAAAAAATACAAAACCGCTATAAAAACAATTCATTTGAAGTTATATTTTGAGATTTATTTTCTCCCTGGCATTCAGACACCTGAAATTCACTTTAAAATATGTTGGTGAACAGTTCTCATTCTCCAGAAGTACATTTGTAAAACGGTAGTATTTCATAATAATGGTATAAAATGAAAATAATTGACTGTCTCTTGCTGTGTGGGACTTGGCTTTTAATCTAAATAGATACGAAACCTAATGACATTCATCTATGTGAGACATTTGTAGACATAAGAGAAATTAAGTCACAAACCTGTAAGACTAGTTCATAAATCAGCCAATCAGAAAATTGTTAGAACTTTTCCAGAACACTCTCTAGGGACTCCTTATTCCTCTGCAATTCGTTACCTGTTTCATACGTCCTTTTAGGAGGGGTTCGTCTCCCACTGAATGCTTGGCAAAAGGCATGTATGCAATTCGAGTTTACAAGAGCTTACAGCATTTGTGTCATTTTTGATTTAACAATTCTGGAAGGCTTGTTCCAAGATTACTCCTGATTGTAGCTTTCTTTGGAGTTTTCTAAAATGCTGCTGCTACCAGGGCGTAAAAGTCATACAGCCAGCAGTAGAAATGCTGTCGTATAACCATTAAGACTGCACTAAAAGGCAAAATCTTGTGGCTGAGAGTATTTTTAATGACTTGAAATTGCTTGGAGTGCTTTCTGGAAGTGAAAGGATGCTGATTTATTTACCTAGTATACTTACCTAAATTAATTTGGCAGGATTACTTTGGTCCTAATCCTCTTACAATGAAATTTAGATGTTAATATCTTTAAATGGTGCATCATTCTTTTCTTGAAGGACATAATATATTGCACTGACACGAATCTACCAGCAGTCATTAAAGCAAGAAGTAAATTAACCCATTGCTGAAATAGGAGCAAGGACTACATTTTACATAGGCTATATTTATGATTTTATATGACCTTGCAGATAAAACATCACTATGTAAACGGTTAATGAGAACAAATAGAATCACATTTTATTTCTAGTTTCCCCTCATGGATACTTTCCCCTAGAAATATGGAAGAGGCTTTACTCCGGCATAATTTTTTGTTATCGTGGGCTTTTTTTTTTTTCACATTTTAAATGAATGGGCTTTCTGTATACTTTTCTTATTAAGCACAGACTTTATTACAGGATGAATACTAATGAGATTCTCAGTACAGAGCATTTTTTTATATTCATTCCCCTTTTTTGTAGCTAGTAACCATAATTACTAATATATAAATAGTCTGTTCCAAGAGCAAAATCAGAACAGGTGTACCTTATTATATAAATATTCACTTATTCCAGTTTTATATCATGTGTTTTTCTCCAGTTATGAACATCTCCTTGGTCCTTAGGCTCTTGGCCCTGCCAATAAGTATAAATATCTTGAGATATGTATGAACTATGAAATATATTTTTGACAGCTAATAATTGATATGCCTTTTAAGTGAATGCATGGGACGATCCCCTGGAGAAGGAAATGGCAACCCACTCCAGTATTCTTGCCTGGGAAATCCCATGAACAGAGGAGCCTGGAGGGCTACCGTCCATGGAGTTGCAAAGAGTTGGACACGACTTAGCAACTAAACAGCAATCAGGTTCGTATAGCTGACATTTAATTCATTTTTACCGTGTGCCAGGTTCTGAAGTGAGATGTTGAAACCTTAATGCCCTGTGTGATGGTATTTGAAAGTGGAGCCTTTAGAAGCTAATTCAGTTGTGCGGGTGGAGTGAATGGGATTAGTGTCCTTAAAAGAAGAGATAAGAAAGAGACCTTTCTGTCCGCCCCATGAACCCCAGGAAGAGACTGACTCTCTGCACCAGAAAGAGGGTCCTCACTAAGAACCTGAGCATGCTGGAGCCTGACTCAGACGTCCAGCTTCCAGAACGGAGAGAAACCAATGTCTGTTGTCTCAGCCATCCTGTCTGTGGTATTCTGTGATAGCAACCTGAAATGACTAAGATGGTACATCACTTAATTGTCTTCTAAAATTCTTACAGGAACTAGTGCAGCATTACTTGAGAAAGGAGCAAAGCTCAGATTGTAGAGGTTAAAGAGCTCGTCCAAGATGCACAGTAACTAAAAGTTGTTCAAGATTTGAAAATGCATTTTTCTGCACATCCTAGATAGAATTCTTAACTACTTTCATGCACCATCTTTCAAACGTACTTGTCTTGGTTGATCATTTGACTAACATCTTCCCGGGACACACACAGTGCATGAATCCGTGCAGACCACAAACACCAAAAGCACAGAAACCTTAAAATGAAAGCCGTGACTTTTTGTTCTGACACTGTGAAGCAGAGGTGGTTTTCCTCCCTCCTATACGTCACCCAAGTGGGAACACATTAAATTATAGAGCAGTCAACTTGAAAATATTATTAAATAGGCAAAATATTTTCTGAGACTCCTTTGTTTTTATTGTTCAGTCACTAAGTCGTGTCCGACTCTGCAGCTCCATGAACTGCAGCATGCCAGGCTTCCCAGTCCTTCACTATCTCTCAAAGTTTGTTCAGACTCATGTCCATTGAGTAACGATGTCATCCAACCATCTCATCCTCTGCTGCCCTCTTCTCCTCCTGCCTTCAATCTTTCCCACCATCAAGGGCTTTTCCAATGAGTCAGCTCTTCGCATCAGGTGGCCAAAGTATTGGAGCTTCAGCATCAGTCCTTCCAATATATATAAAACAAGCATACATTTGTTTATTTTAAGATTAGTGCCACTGTAGTGTAGTTTATAGGGTTGTCTAATAAAGCATAGATTAAATCAAAAGAATAATTTGCAAATTGTGTATTTGTTATATGTGTATGTTAGATGGGCAAAGATGGAATTCAAAGCAGTATGCCCTCTAGGAAAATATGTGAAAATGTGGAGGTATTTTTCAAAGGGCTACACATCCAGTGCCCAAGTATTCCCCATCTCCCCAAGAATAGTAGACGAGAATGCCCCTTTGTTTACCAGCCTAAAAATCCAGTACGGCCTCTTTTACAGTCCTTAGTCTGTCCTGTTCCTAACTATAGGAAATCCTCCCCATCCCAGAAGAGGACATTATAAGGTTATTCTTGGATGTCTCACTCTCCTGTGAAAGCAAATTGTGTTGGTTTCAAGGTGCTGCCTTATTTTTTTTTCAACAGTGTCATGATTCTTTCTTCTCTAAATCTTATAGTTATCTACTTCCACAGGTCCATTTTGTCTCTTCTCACTATTTATGATTCTGTAAAATCATTTTCATAAATACATAAAACAATGGTTAGATCATTCGGAAATTCCTACAACTCATGTTTTAGCTCTTCTAAACCAAACATTTACCATTCATGATTTCTTTCCAGCTATTTCACTCCACTGCTACACCACCTACTTGCCTCTGCTCTGCTAGAGGTGTGTTGAGAGAGTGCCAGGGAGTTTAGTTCTGTCTACTAAAACAGAACCAAAAAGCAACTGTAACTTGACAGACTCCTGTTTTCTCTAGCTGCATGATGGGGAGGATACTTGGACACCCAGGTAGTCTGTGGCTTGAAGACATAGCCAGCATGTTTGTCTGTTAGAGACTTTTACAGACCTAGATTCTAAAAATCATCCCAATAATAACCTTATATTATGTAAGAAAAATCTACAATGGAATGGATTTTCACATTCAGAAATTATGTGCATTTTCCCAGCATGATATCCACTTACCTAACACTTTATGCCACATAAAACGATAAATTATCCAGTGTGATCTAAAACCATCAGAAACATTTAAAAGTTTTATAGTACAGTATTTTAAAGTTTACTAACCATTATATAAAATTAATAAGATAGTTTATACAGTTTCTTGCTTTATTGATTGTGGGTAATAACCTGTAGAAGGGAATATAGTAGAATGATGTGACTAACTGCCTTTAAAAGAAACGTATTTAAACTTGAGTCATTTTTTTTTCAATGTCTCTCGTATTCGTTTCACTTCTGAAGTCTTAGAGAGGAGCAGTCAGATATTGAGTTGCTTTATTCACTAAAAATTTTCTGGAGACTTTCTTTAAGGGAAGATGTGGATTTTAATGCATACATTTTTTAGACAGACTATTGAAGTTGAAATTTCATTTCAAGAGGCAGTCAGCTTTGTTTAACTCTATATTTTTAGTATCCAAAGTTACTGAACCAGACTTTGCTTTAATTAATAACTATAGGATGTGAGGCAGTTCCAGTACTGCTTTTTCTATTAACTTGCAATTTCCTGTAGGAAATTAACAAAGTGAAAGAGGGAGGGGCCAGCAAGAGTAAATACATGCTACAGTTGCAAGTCACTAAAATTCATCAGAAAAAATTAAGGCGCACAGTTTCTTTTTTTTTTTTTTTAAATTCTCTGAAGTTTCTTAATTCTTAAGCAAATTTGACAAAGAAACCAAAGTGACAAAAATCTGAAAGTAGTCAAATTTAATATAAAATAGATTATTTAATTAACTGGTTAAGATACAGAAATGTGCTAAGCAGTGTGGCTCGCTGGTTAAGAAAATAGATTCTAGAAATACACTGTCTGAGTTTGAATTCTGTGTCTGCTCTTTACTAGCAGTGGGAATTTGGGCAACTTACTTAATCTTTTATATCTCTTTATGTTTAAAATCAGGACCAAGATAAAACCTATCTCATAGGGTTGATGTTTGAATTAAAAGAGTTAATATGTATAGTACCTGGTACATAGGAAGTGCCACATTTGACTGCACTTGTTTTTTCTTCAATATTATTTTGTTGAATATCTTTTCATTAGCTATCTCTTCCCATAACCATTGAAACCAAATCTTTGGGAGAGAAATTTAAGTTTATAAAATAAACTCCCAAATTGTATTTAGTTTTTGAGTCTTTCACATTAATTTGCTTACTTTTTAAGTGATTTGCCTGGGAATCCAATTGGAACCCCTGATTGTACGTTTTTTTTAACATACTTTTAAGTCAGTACTATGAGTACAAAATCCAAGTGTCTGCTAATATGGGGGAGTAAAAAGATCCCTCTTGCTGAGAGTCTAGAAAATTCTTGAAAAAACATTTGGAAGAATACTAGAAGGCAATGGCACCCCACTCCAGTACTCTTGCCTGGAAACTCCCATGGACGGAGGAGCCTGGTAGGCTGCAGTCCATGGGGTCGCGACGAGTCCGACACGACTGAGCGACTTCCCTTTCACTTTTCACTTTCATGCATTGGAGGAGGAAATGGCACCCCACTCCAGTGTTTTTGCCTGGAGAATCCCAGGGACGGGGGAGCCTGGTGGGCTGCCGTCTGTGGGGTCGCACAGAGTCGGACATGACTGAAGCGACTTAGCAGCAGCAGCAGCAACAGTTAATCAGGATACCCAAAGAAACACAGCGGCTGGTACCTTTAATTACCAACATTTAGATCTGCAACTCGGGCTTCCCTGATGGCTCAAAGGTAAAGAATCTGCCTACAAAGCAGAAGACTCAGGACACTAGAATTCAATCCCTGGGTCTAGAAGATCCCCAAGAGCAGGGCTTGGCAACCCACTCCAGTATTCTTGCCTGGAGAATCCCATGGACAGAGGGGCCTGGCGGGCTGCAGTTGATTGAACTCACAGATCTGCAACTCAGCCACGCTGGGAACGGCAGCAGGCTTTCAGAGTGTGGTTGCCTTTTCACACTTGTGGCTATCCTCATCCTACAATCAACATGTCTTGCAATTTAAATAAAGACATTGTCAAATGTAGAATTAAGATGTATGCTGCTTTGACTGTATTGTTTCTCTAGTTAGTAGCACCAACAAATTTTAGTTGTGGCTTTGTTTGTACTGCAGGCTTCCCTTGTGGCTCAGCTGGTAAAGAATCCACCTGCAATGCAGGAGACCTGGGTTCGATCGCTGGGTTGGGAAGATCCCCTGGAGAAGGGATCCTGGAAAAGATCCCCTGGAGAAGGCTACCCACTCCAGTATTCTGGCCTGGAGAATTCTGTGGACTGTATAGTCCATGGGGTCACAAAGAGCTGGACACGACTGAGCCACTTGCACTTCACTTGTTTGTACTGCATGGAAATGTGTAGTCAGTGACATACCTGAAATAGCTTCTTGTTCTTTTTTGGCGTGTGCTTGTGTGTTCAGCTGGGTGTGTCTGATTACTGGGATTGCCTTTTAAAGTTGCTTTTAATTTCTCAAGTTAATTAAGGGCTCCCTAGTTTTGAGAGGTTTTTTTCCTAGGATGGAGGAAAGTTGAAAGAATAATACCTTTTATCATTCCACCTAGTATAATTTATCTTTGCTATATGAATTATTAAGCTATTATATTTTATTAACTAATAATTATGAGTGACAAACAAATGTTAATAAAATGGCTAAAATATATATGCTAATACTTTCATCCTTGTGGTTTTTTTTTTCCCTAGCACTAGTTTAAGTGGACTACAATGGAGAAGGTTATTGTATGGAAAATGTTGCTAATTTGTTGTTTTTCAGGCATAAGATGACATTTGCAACATTTTCAAACTGGTATCTTTTTCAGTGTAGCACACTTAAACCAGTGCTAAGAAGAACTTTTTCTTTATCACTGTAAGTAAATACAATTCTTTAGTATAGTATTTAGTAATTTATCTATTCATCAGTTTATGAACTTTTGTCTTATTTCCAGTTCAAAGCTATCATGAGTAAAGCTCCTGTGAACATTTATGTAAAGATATTTTTTGTGGACACATATTTTTATTTCTCTTGGTAAATGCCTAAGAGTAGATTGTGTGATAAATAGATGTCTTTGTGAAGAACTGTCAAACAGTCTTCGAAGAGGCTACACTGCCACACATTCTCATCAGAAGTCTTTGTAAGTTACAATTGCTCCACATCCAGCACTGGGTATAGTAACATTTTATAATTTTAGAAATTCTATTGGTTATCTTATCATAGGTTCATTTTGTAGTTCCCTGATGTTGAGCATCTTTTCATTTGTTTATTGACCATTTATATAACTTCTGTGATGAAGTGTCTGTTCCAGTTTTTTTGCCCAATTTTGATTGGGTTGTTTTCTTGCTATTAAGTTGTAAGAATTGTAAGATTAAAAATACATCTTGGACACAGGTATTTTGTCCTGTATGTGTTCTGCCAATATTTCCTCCCAGCTTGCCCTTTGCTCTTCTTAAAGGTGTCTTTTGAAGAACAAATGTCCTTTAGATAATGCTCAATTTATTTAATTTTTTTCTTTTATGGGTTATGCTTTTGGTTTCAAATTTAAGAAATGTCTGCATAAGTCAAGGTCACAAAAGGTTTCATGCAAAAGTTTTATGCTTTAGCTCTTAGATTCAGCTCTATCCTGCACTTTGAGGTTTTGTTAGTTTTTCTTCTTTGCTTTTTGCCTGATATAGTGTGAGGTATGGGCTTAAGTTCTTTATATTAATATGGATATCTAATTTGCTCCAGCACTTTCCTTGCCCTATTTGTATTACCTCAGCTGTTTTGTTGCAAATCAATTGACCATATATGTATGTTTCTATTTATTGGCTCTATTTGGTTCTATTAATGTATATATCTATCCTTATACCAATCCCACAAATAGTGTGAATCTTACAATGATGAATCTTATCTTTAAATATGTTTTGGCTATTTGGGGATTTTTTTTAATTCCATGTAAATTTTAGAATCAACTTTTCATTTTTTTAAAAAAGAAAAAAATGAAAAACCCTAGCTAAGTATTGAATGGAGTTGGGTTGAATCTATGGATCAATATGGGGGAAACTGCTATCTTAACAGTCTTGTTTCTTCTAATCTATATATATGACAGGATCTCTCTATTTAGGTTCTCTTTAACTCCTCTCAGCAGTGTTTTGTGGTGAAATAGTTTGTTAAATTTGTATTTTTCACTTTTTATCCTATTGTAAATGGTACTTTTTGTTTTAATTTCTATTGTTTCTGGCCACTGAATACTTAAATGTAGTCAATTTTTGCCTATTAACCCTTTATCTTGTGATCTCTCTAAACTCAAGTTATTTATTTGAATAGAATTTTTCATGGATTCTTTAAGATTTTCTATGTAGAAAATCATGTCATCTGCAAATTAACAGTTTTAATTCTTCTTTTCCCATTTGTATGTCTATTAATTCTTTTACTTACCTTGTTGCATTGGCTAGGACTTCTAATACAGTATTGTATCAAAATGTTGTCAGCTAGCATTATTGCTTTATTGCTATATTAAGAAGAAAAATTTGGTCTTTTACCATTAAAAATAATGTTAAATTTAGGTTTTCTAAAAGTTTCTTTATTGGATGTAAGAAATTTCCTTCTAAGGTTGCTAAGAATTTTTGTCAGGATTGGATGCTGACTTTTGACAATGTTTTTCTGCACTTTCAAAGATCATCTCATGGTTTTACCTTTTTAGTTTGTTGATATTGTAAATTAAGTTGGTTGATGTTCCAGTGTCAAACTGACAATTGTCTTTTGCAAATTCATTTCACTTGGTAATGTCATTTTTGTCAGTTTTTTACATGTAGCTGAATTCAACTTGCTGTTTTTAAAAGTTTTTATTTTACCTCTATGTTCATTAGGTTACACTGGTTTGTAATTTTGATTATTTGCCAGTCGTTGTGCAACTTTGATATCTAAGTAATGCTACTTTCATAAAATGGGTGGGAACATGTTCCCTTCACATCTGTTTTCTTGATGAATTTATATAGAATTGGTATTATATAATGCTCAATGTTTGCTATTAACAGAAATTACTAAGAAGTAAAGCCATCTAGTCCCTGGGTTTGTGGGAGGGCGCAGGTAAGGTAGGGGGGGAAGGTTTAAGAAATCCTTTAGTAGATTATTGGAGAAGGGAATGGCAACGCACTCCAGTATTCTTGCCTGGAGAATTCCATGAACAGAAGAGCCTGGCAGGCTATAGTCCAAGGGATCACAAAGAGTCAGACACAGCTGAGCACTAACACACTTTCAGTTCAGTTCAGTTCAGTCACTCAGTCGTGTCTGACTGTTTGCGCCCCATGAATCGCAGCACGCCAGGCCTCCCTGTCCATCAGCAACTCCCAGAGCTCACCCAAACTCACATCCATCGAGTTGGTGATGCCATCCAACCATCTCATCCTCTGTCATATCCCCTTCTCCTCCTGCCCCCAATCCCTCCCAGCATCAGAGTCTTTTCCAATGAGCCAACTCTTCGCATGAGGTGGCCAAAGTACTGGACTTTCAGCTTTAGCATCATTCCTTCCAAACAACACCCAGGACTGATCTCCTTTAGAATGGACTGGCTGGATCTCCTTGTAGTCCAAGGGACTCTCAAGAGTCTTCTCCAACACCACAGTTCAAAAGCATCAATTCTTCAGCGCTCAGCTTTCTTCACAGTCCAACTATCACATCCATACATGACCACTGGAAAAACCATAGCCTTGACTAGATGGACCTTTGTTGGCAAAGTAAGGTCTCCACTTTTTAATATGCTTTCTAGGTTGGTCATAACTTTCCTTCCAAGGAGTAAGTGTCTTTTAATTTCATGGCTGCAGTCACCATCTACAGTGATTTTGGAGCCCCAAAAAATAAAGTCTGACACTGTTTCCACTGTTTCCCCATCTGTTTCCCATAACGTGATGGGACCAGATGCCATGATCTTCGTTTTCTGAATGTTGAGCTTTAAGCCAACTTTTTCACTCTCCTCTTTCACCTTCATCAAGAGGCTTTTTAGTTCCTCTTCACTTTCTGCCATAAGGGTAGTGTCATCTGCATATCTGAGGTTATTGATATTTCTCCCAGCAATCTTGATTTCAGCTTGTGCTTCTTCCAGCCCAGCGTTTCTCATGATGTACTCTACATAGAAGTTAAATAAGCGGAGTGACGGTATATAGCCTTGACGTACCCCTTTTCCTACTTGGAACCAGTCTGTTGGTCCATGTCCAGTTCTAACTGTTGCTTCCTGACCTGCATATAGATTTCTCAAGAGGCAGGTCAGGTGGTCTGGTATTCCCATCTCTTTCAGAATTTTCCACAGTTTATTGTGATCCACACAGTCAAAGGCTGTGGCATAGTCAATAAAGCAGCAATAGATATTTTTCTGAAACTCTCTTGCTTTTTTGATGATCCAGCACTTTAGTAGACTGTATTTCTTTAAAGGCAGTTCTTTTTGAGTACATTTTAGTATTTATGTTTTCTCAGGAATTAGTCATTTTATCTAAGTTGTCAAATCAGTTGGGATGCTTTTATCATCTTTTCAATGTTCCCTAATTATTCTTTAATATTTGTGGTATCTATAGTGATGTTTTCTCTTTCATTTCTGATCTAGTCTTTTTCTCAATCAGTCTGGCTAGAGATTTATCAAATTTATTGATATTTTTGAAGAAACAGCTTTTGGTTTTACATATTTTTTCTTTTATTTTTATTTTGTATGTAATTGATACTCATATCTTTGTTATTTCTATTTGTTTGAGTTTAATTTACTGTTTATTTCCTAGTGTCTTAAAAGGGGAGCTTGGATTATTGATTTGAACCTTTCTCTTTTCTTAGTATAAGGGTATAAAGATATAAAATTCCCCTTATATTCCTTTAGCTACATTGCACAAATTTTGATATGTTGTATTTTTATTTTCATTCAGTTCAAAGCATTTTCCAGTTTTCATTGTGAATTCTTCTTTGATTCTTGGGTTATTTAAAAGTATGTTGTTGAATTTCTAAATATTTGAGAATTTTCCAGATAACTTTCTGTGATTTATTTCTAGTTTAACACTGTTGTATCCGGATAATATTTTTATATGTTTTCCATCCTTTGAAATTTGTTTGGGTATCTTTTAAGGCTCAGATATGATCTGTTTTGGTGAATGATCCATGTACACTTAAATAGAATGTATATTCTGCTCTTTTGTAGAGTTCTAGAATTGCCAGTGAGGTCAGTTTTATTGATAATATTATTCAAGTCTTCTACATCCTTAGTTCTGTATTCTTACTGATCTAGCCTTAGTTTTATGGTCTTATTGAAAGAGAAGTGTTTATATATCCAGCTATAATTGTGGTCGTGTGGAATCCTTTTTAAAGTTCTATCAGTTTATACTTCATGTATTTTAAAACTGTTTTGTTACTTGTGTACACGTTTAGGATTATTTTGTTGTGTTGATGAATTGACTTATTTATCACTTTATAATGTCCTTCCTTTTTCCTGGTAATGGTTTTTTAATTTGATATTTACTTTTTCTGCTATTTATATATCCAGCTTCCTTTTAACTGGTGTTTGGAATATGACAATTCTGTCTTTTAATTTGTATATTTAGACCACTTACATTTAATGTAATAATCAATATAGTTGGATTAAAATCTATTATATTGTTTGTTTACAAGGTCCTTTTATGGGCTTTGCCCTACCTTTGTAGTCTCATACTTGTTTCATAACATTTCTTCTACTCTACGTATGGACATTATAAGCTTATTCTAATTCCTTCAACGGGGCACATTTTCGCAGCCTCCTGATATTTTCACAAGTTCTTCTCTCTGCCTTTTTTCTCTCTGCTCTGTCTTCCTCTGTTTCTCAGTGTCACTTGACTAATTCTTGCTCATCCTTTTTGCCACAGTAATGATTATATTCCAGTAGGGAGCTTTTCGTATAGATCAGGTACCTTGCCTTACCTTTGCTTCACCTACACTAGTTTGTCTTATTACACTGATTATTTAATTAAAGCTCTGTGTAGAAGGAATAGACTAGAGGGCCAATAAAGATGTCTTTCTCTGAAAAAAGAGAGCCCTTCAGACAGATTGCACTGTGTCACTCCTGGAATCTCTTTTTGAAGTGCCACTACGCATTCTTTTACCCATCCTCCCTGAGATCATCTCAGTAAAAACAATGAGAGTCCCCTGACATCTCTGCAGGGACATATTTTCCTTCCATATTCCCTGGTGGCTCAAAATGTAAATGTCTGCCTGCAGCATAGGACACCTGGGTTCAATCGCTGAGTCAGTAAGATGCCCTTGGAGAAAGGAATGGCTACCCACTCTAGTATTCTGACCTGGAGAACTCCATGGATAGAGGAGCCTGGCAGACTACAGTCCATGGGGTCGCAAAGAGTTGGGCATGACTGAGTGGCTAGCACGTTCATATAATCTGTTTAACCACAATATGGTTTGGCATTTTTGTCTTGTTATTTTTCAGAGAGTATGACCCAAAAAAGGCTCTCTCTCAGATAATTTCTATTTTTATCAAACAAAAAAAAAATCACATGTATATGTTTAGAAAACTAAAGCTGAGTTGTTGAAAATTCAGTGCTATTGTTTTTCAGTAATGGTAATATGAATCATATTACTGGCAGAGCATCAAAATCTGATTTTATGCTATTGCAATAGGATGGCTGCTGATTGTGCTTGGTACCCTTATGAAACAGGATTCTTTCTACATGAGATTATCACAAAAATTTTAAATAACCTTTTCTAAATTTCTTTTTAAAGTTTCCACAACAAAATTCATCACCATTAGGATATCCAAACAGCAACAACTGTAAATGGTACTAAATAATAAATAGATGTCTAGGTAACAATATGTAGTTTTTAAAAATCCTTATAAGACAAATTACAGTAATAGGTCTTGATGAGAAATGTGGTTTATCTATTTATAGAAAACATAATTATAGCAGACATTTTCAAGTATATTTTTTCTTACTCCCTTAATTAATTTTAATCAGACATTCTTAGAACATCCTGTACCTACAAAAAAATGTTCTTTGACAACCAACTACAGTCTGAAAAGGAGAATCTTATTAGAGTTCTTTTTCAATTGAACCATAGTGGTGAATTTCGTTTTCATTATCCTAGTGGTGGAAGCTACAGTATGTATTGTTTTTTGGGAAAATGAGAAAATGATGTCTGATTTTTTAAAAAGCAACCTTAATAAAATAGGTCAAAAGCCAGTTCAGTCTCTGAATATCACATAAAGGTAAGATCAGGTAACTGAATAAACTAATTCAGGCTTCTGATTTCTCAGAACTTGTCATTGACTGAAGATCAGAATATTATAGTGGTTCCTTTTTTAATGACAAATATTATATGCTTATTTTAATCATTTTGATTGTTTTCATCTTCCCAGTGCATGAGTGCTTACTCGCTTCAGTCATGTCAGATTCTGCAACTGTGTGGACCATAGCCCGCCAGACTCCTCTGTCCATGGGGTTTTGCAGGCAAGAATACCAGAGTGAGTTGCCATGCCCTCCTCCAAGGGATCTTCCTGACCCAGGGATAGAACGCGTGACTTCTGCATCTCCTGCATTGCAGGCAGATTCTTTACCCAGTGAGGCACCTGGGAATCTCAGTCTACCCACTAGATCTTATTAAAATAAAAAAAAAGAGTCTAATCATTTAAAATAAATTCCTAATTTGCAGGAAGCATTCCAGAGACATATATAACAGTGAGTTATCAGTCACACAGAGAGAGAGAGAGAGAAGTGTTACAAAGAACAAGCGGGCAGCTGGCCTCTGCAGTCTGAACGTTGTCTTCCTCCATTGGGATTATGCGGTGTTCTGTGACATGCCTTTGAATTGCTACAGAACATTAACCCTCAGGGCTCGGGAATGGCCTTAGCCAAGAGAGTCAGGCAGAAGAAAGAAAGATTGAGGCAGCTCTGGTATGGTTATAGGAGAAAGCACTCTTAATTTTCATAGTGCCTCTCTTACGGTCTAGCTTGTAAGAAAGCACATAGAAAGTAGCCATGAGACCATGGGTGTGAGTTGAACCTCTATATGTCTATTAGATATAAAATCTGAAATGAGTTGTCAAGCCTCTGTGGGCCTCAGTTTCTTCATCTATTAAAAATGATAGTAATATCGACCTCACAGAATTATTGTGTCATCTAAATTCTGTAGGTACATGGGAAAAACCTTTCTCACATAGCAAAGCATGATACATATCAGTTACTGCTCACATACACCATTGGGGTAGAAGCAAATCTGAGAGGCATGTTTGCAGAGGCACATACCTGCCTGCATAATGCATGTATGAATAGGTGGCAGCCATTCAGCAGATGAGCACACAAACATTAAAAATTCAGACCCTCGCTCATTCCTGTTGTAGTTCCTGAAAGCCAGTCCATTTCAAGACTTCTCTCACGCTTATCTTATTCACACTTTAACTTGAGTATAATATGATAAAGACTCATAAGCTGAGAATGGGTGCTGAGAATGTGTACTAAATTGTGAGAACCCTGCACTGTAGAAAAATAAGAGTTTTATTATTTGAAAGTAATAAAATTAGTCTGTTCATGAATTTGAATTTTATTTCAAGTACCTAAAAATGAAGTTGCTGTTGAGTTTCACCACCAACATGTCCAGTTGTTTTTTTTAAATTATGTTTTCTTCAGTGCTTCTCTTAAATCACAGATAAAGTGAAGCTTGACTAATGTCCAAAAAGACTAACTTCACTGTAAATTAGCCTCCCATCTTTAGATCAGTGTTAGTGGCCTGTCTTTAAGTGGAGGCTGATTTAAGAATGAAAATTTTTTTCCCTTTAACTTTGTCTCCTTATCAAGCAGGATTTAACAAAACAAAACAATAGAAATAAGTACAAATGTGTGCACAGAATCAGTGGAAGTAGCGAGAGGAGCCTCTAGACTCAAATCTATAAAGGCTAGAAAATAAGAACGTGGGGGGACTCTGAATAAATGTATATTTTATCTTCTCAATGATTTCCTGCCTTGTAATTCTTTTAAAAAATTATATTTCAATCTCAGATTGCTGGGTAAGAGAATAAATAGGAAGCCAAGCTGATTCCATGAACTTTCAGTACTGTTCCACGTAAGCATGCGGTATGTGGCTAATTATGTTCTCTGGGAACACTCTCTAGAAATGGGTTCAGTGAATTACAGTCTTGGGGCTAAACAAGATAATTTTAAGTAAAACGAAATCCCTCTTCAATGTGACAGTAGAAAATAAGAAACATTCACATTACCACGAAACGCCACTGAGCACAAAACTTTAATCACTTCACATCTTACTCTGTCTACCTGCCAAATTGCTGGAATTCTTTGTGTCTGCTGTCACAGGGTATGATCTGCCAACTGCAGCTTCTCACAATCTGCCAGTTTGTTCTATAAGGGACCCCTGGCTACTATACATCACCAAGTTCTTTGGGCTCTTGCCCAGCATGAGTGACACTGAACAGTGGGAAATCCAGTTGACCATGGTGAAAGGTTAAGGATGAGATGTACCTACTTATAATGTTCCATGTCTTTTCATTCCTGAGTACAATTCCCCTGTATGAATATACTACAGATTTGTTTATCTATTCACTTGGGATACATCCAGTTTGGGGATGTTACAACAGATACTTTGAAAATTTATATACAAGTTTGTGTGAATATAAATTTTCATTCTCGAGGATAAATCCCAGCAGAGGAATTTGCTGAATCCTAAATTAAGTATGTATATGTATGCTCAGTTGCTCAGTCGTGTCTGACTCTTTGCAACCCTGTCTATCCATGGGATTCTTCAGGCAAGAATACTGGACTGTGTTGCCATTTCCTCCTCCAGGGGATCTTCCCAACCCAGGGATCGAACCCATGTCTCATGTGTTTCTGACATTGGCAGGCAGATTCTTTACTATTGCGTCACAAGGGTTGGGAAAATACCCTGGAGGACGAAATGGCAACCTGGCAGGTTAC
Organism: Bubalus kerabau; assembly: GCF_029407905.1. NCBI lineage: Eukaryota > Metazoa > Chordata > Mammalia > Artiodactyla > Bovidae > Bubalus > Bubalus kerabau. The sequence goes on from NC_073645.1 coordinate 38,434,737, forward strand.
AGTCCATGAAGTCACAGAGTTGGACACGGCTGAGCAACTGAGTGCATGCGTGTGCACACACACACACATGTTAAGTATATGTTAAACTTTTTAAAAAGTTGACAAAGTATCTTCCATAGTGGCTGTGCCATTGTATACAGTCACCAGCCATGTAGGAGAGTTCAATTTGCTTCACATCTTTGCCAGCACACTGCATTGTTAATATTTTTTTTTCGAATTTCTCATAATAAACATGTAGTGGTAAACAACAACAAAATAAGAGTGAGATGTATTATAATTCATTCATTCATTCAACACATACTTAGTGAACAGCTACTCTGTGCCAGACACTTGGGCACACACTGTAAGGATTTGTACTTGAAATCTAAAAAGGTAAAATACTTAGAAGCAGAGAGTTGGATGCTGGTTACCAGGAATGGTGAGATAGGGACAGTTAGGGGTGGATGGTGATCAGAGGCACAAAGTTGCAGTTATGTAGCATCAATAAGCTTAAAGACCTAATATACAACCTGATGAATACAGTTCCAGGGTCAGGAAGAGCCCCTGGAGAAAGAAATGGCAACCCACTCCTGTATTCTTGCCTGGAGAATCCCATGGACAGAAGGGAATGGCAGGCTATGTCCATGGGGTCCCAGGAGTCAGGCATGACTTAGCAACTAAACCACCAGCACCAGCAGTAATTATTTCATTGTATTGAAAAGTTTGCTAAGAGAGCAGATTTCAGGTGCTATTACCACACACAAAAAATGATAACTGTGTGGAGATGATGATGAACTTGACCCCAGTAATCATTTCCCTTCCCTAATGGCTCAGTCAGTAAATAATCCTGAAATGCAGGAGACCACCTGCAATGTAGGAGACCCAGGTTCTGTCCCCAGGTCAGGAAGATCCCCTGGAGAAAGAAATGGCAACCCACTCCTGTATTCTTGCCTGGAGAATCCCATGGACAGAAGGGAGTGGCAGGCTATGTCCATGGGGTCCCAGGAGTCGGGCATGACTTAGCGACTAAACCACCAGCACCAGTAGTAATCATTTCATTGTGTTAAAGTTCCTCAAAACACCATGCTGTACACCTTAAATATATATAGTTTTATTTAAAATAAACAAGCAAATAAATGAATATTTCAAGTCCAGATATTTCTGGTGTAATGCCTTAATGCCTGTTCCCTTTCATCTGTGTAATATACCCTCACCGTGGGGGAAGAAAATTCGTAACTCTGATGCATAACATACCTCTCAAGTCTCTCTCAACAGTTGGAATAAAATCATGTCTAGATTTGCCTGTGGGTTATAACAGGTATTCTCCAAATCATATTTGTCTGTTTTTTCCAAATAGAAACTGTTTTCCTTTATATAACTTTTCCTTTTCTTACTGTGCTGCTGGTTAATTTGCAAGGAAATTGCTTCTCTAAACACAAATCCCAGGCCAGATTGGAAATAAGGCGCTCGGAGTCCATTTTTAGGTATTATGTATCATCCCACTTCCCCTGCAGAATCAGAAGCAGGCATCTGCATGTTTACTTCTACAAATTTGGCCCCAGAGTCAATGGAGCACAGAAGGCCTCTAAGGACGTCTTTAAAGCCAAGAATTTAAGCTCTACCTCCTGGTCTACTTTAAACAACGAAGAGCATAAGGTTTTTTTCCCTTGACCTTTGAATTGGGGGGCAAATCTGATTATGCTGGGCTACTATTATTTTTAAAATCTCAGGAAAAATTATGAAATTATTTATGAGGCAATAATAAATGTGATTTAGATTCTTAGTGTGGATTTCATGAGACTAAATTATCTGAGGGCCTCAAGCACCTGAAACATCATCATTTGTTTGTTTAAGCAGCATTTATTGAGCATTAAGTATAAAATATAACACTCAGGCAAAAATCCAGTGAGACATGGCTTTTGACCTTAAAGTTATATATGATCTAATAAAGACAGACATGTACATATATGATCGAAGAATATAAAAAAAGAGTGAGCCACATGCGTACACCTAATCATAAATTCTTACAAGTGATTGTGTTGAAGTAGACCTCATTAATAGTTTTCTTTCTTATACCATTTGTATTTAGGAAAATAAAACCACCTCCTATACAAGAGGGAAACAACTGTCAAGCTATTATTTCATGAGCTGAATTAGCACTTAGCATTAACTGTCTAAGCTACACCATAAAAGTGGGGGGTTTGCTTTGTTTTGCTTTTTAACTGAGAGATATTTAGCCCTATAAAATAGGCTACTTCCCCAAATACCAAATTTTAGTATATGACTTTGCCTTGATGTTGCATTGTTTCTCATTTTAATGTGCAGCCACCCAAACTTGAAGCTGTTATGGCTTCAGCTGAAAATTCTAGATGTCATTAGCCAGTGTTTCATCATCAGGGAAAGACTATTTTACAACAGAATTCCCAAACAAAACTTGTCCTCTCTCACCAGCACCCATTCTCCAGTCCCTTTCTTTTAGCTGCTCCGTTCGTCGGTGCAAATTGCATTTCACTTTATTGCATTTCCAGGGCTTTGAAGTGCTTGCTTAGAAACACATGTTCTCAAGTCCGAGCTGAAGTCCAGGATCTATTTGATGTAATTTTTTGACAATCAGCCAGTCCTTTGCTCAGTAATTTCAGTTTCTGTCAATAAGGACCAGAACATGGAACTGCTGAAGCTTTAAGGAGTTGGAGTCTATTCGGTCCATGACGTCACATCATAAGCTGGTCAAACTCTTCCTAAACTGTTTCTGGTTAGGCAGCCTTGCTTTTTGCTTAAGAATTTTCAAGTGACTATTCAAGATTTTAAAAGAATTCAGCATTACACTGATGGGATCATGCCATCTAAAAATTTTTTGCTACTGTCATTATAACTGTCTTATTCTGCATTATATTTTCATATCAGTCTAGCAATCAGCAAGTGATTAATATAATAAAACTCAATATTAGTTAAAGAAACTGTTATCAAAGAAAGGCTTATTGTCTAGAAACTGTGTGTTTACACTTCTCTCCCTAATGGTTCTTTGTACATCTAATAGTTTAAAAGCCAGTGATATGTATTAGGTGTCCTTCCATCCAGTACTTAGATGGTTCTTCCCCCACATGGCCTAATTCCCTAACTGGTGAGTCTGGTAGACGTTTTCCAGTCCTTGTCCTACTGGACTTGACTGAAGCACGTTTTGCTATTGGTTAGTGCTCTCTTACGTCTTTCACAAATACATCTTAAAAACCATTCTAGTCATGGGGAAGACAAAGTGAACAAGATAACCGTGGTCGTTTCCCAAACAGAGATTATTGCCCAGTGAAAACAGGCAATTACAGAAAACAAAACTCTCTCCCCTTTAATTTTATGACTTTATTCAAGCAAGAGTTTATTTTCTTTCTGAGTCATTTTCATCACAATATCTTTTGCTGGATGCTGTTTGTGTTAAATATGGCTGTTCCTTGGGCTTCCTGTCTAGGCCCTCTTTCTGCTCTACCCGTTCCCTGTAGCTGATCTCACCAGACCTCACCCACCTTTGATGTGCCTGTGATGACAACTTTCTTGATCTGAAAACCCATTAGCCATAGCTTGCTAGACATCTCCACCTAGGGTCCCTTTGGCTCTTCAAACTCAGCATGTTCAAAGTTGAACTCATTAGTTTTTATATCTATTCTTCAGACGTTTATTTCCCCCATCCACTTATATTCTTTTTTCTTAGCTAATGGTATCGCTGTCTACCTAGAATATTTTCACTACAGATTTCTATGAGTGCAGAAGACTGGCCTGACCAGGTCTACATCTCTAGTTCTTAATAAATCGAGGCATTGAAAGTATGTGTTGAGTAAATTAGAGGTTGTCTTGAATCTTCTGTCTCCTACATCATTAGTAAGATTGGTTCAAGTGATTCTTTAGTCCTGAAAATCCCCAAATCTCTCTGGAATTCACCCCCTTGTCATTATCATTACAACATTCTATCTACTTTGAATTCTTTTATAATTTTACAGAGACACTCTTTTTGTCTCCGTATCTCTGTCTCTATCATGCTGTCTCTCAGGGAACCCCACACCCCCATTAAATTTTATTTTATAAAATACCCAGTGCAGATGCAATTGCTTGAGATGTGCAGAGTCTGTTATGTTCTTTCACCCCGTCACTGGCCCTTGCCACTGAACACCAAATTAAATGCTAACCATTGCCTTATCTCATAAGTTCTCTTTCTCCTCCTTTTTTTAAACTTTAATTTATTGGCCGTGCCAGGTCTTACTTTCAGCACATGGGATGATTGTGGCATACAAGATCTTCAGTTGCAGCATGCAGACTCTTAGTTGCTGCATGTGGGATCTAGTTCCCTGACTAGGAGTTGAACCCTAGCCCCCCTGTATTGGGAGCGCAGATTCTTAGCCACTGGACCACTAGGAAAATCCATCTCTCCTTCTTCTTCTTTCATTTGCAAGGCAGAATTCCATTTCCAGGAAACACACTTTCTAAGAAATCTTAACGTCTGGTTAAAATGAGGAAAAGGACCTGGTGGGGGAGCAGGAAGGGAGGTTGTTTATTAGGAGATTAAACTAGAACATGCCCTGATACTACTCTATAACTATAGTCCTAAACCATGTGGAAATGGTCTCCAGAAGGTAGCCTAATACGAAGCTACTCTCCTGCTATCATTCAGGTAAATTCCTCTTTAAGACACAGGTGACATACAGCTCTTTCTCTGATCCTCACTCAAAATCACTGTGGTTTTAACACTGACAGAAATTCCATAAATTATCAGAACATAATATTCATTTTATTCTTCATCATTCCATTCTGTCACACGTCAGTGTCATCTTCCTGCCAATCAGATTCACTCTAGGACTGATTAGTAAGGTTGTGTTACAATATTGATTTGACTTCTCCAGCTTTCCAGTGTTTATTGTCGGGACCCCCATTACCCAAGTGCCGCAGAACTATAGTGCTTCCTTTAGTTCAGTTCAGTTCAGCCGCTCAGTCGTGTCCGACTCTTTGCAACCCCATGAACCGCAGCACGCCAGGCCTCCCTGTCCATCACCAACTCCCGGAGTTCACTCAGACTCACATCCATCGAGTCAGTGATGCCATCCAGCCATCTCATCCTCTGTTGTCCCCTTCTCCTCCTGCCCCCAATCCCTCCCAGCATCAGAGTCTTTTCCAATGAGTCAACTCTTTGCATGAGGTGGCCAAATTACTGGAGTTTCAGCTTTAGCATCATTCCTTCCAAAGAAATCCCAGGGCTGATCTCCTTCAGAATGGACTGGTTGGATCTCCTTGCAGTCCAAGGGACTCTCAAGAGTCTTCTCCAACACCACAGTTCAAAAGCATCAATTCTTCGGCGCTCAGCCTTCTTCACAGTCCAAGTCTCACATCCATACATGACCACAGGAAAAACCATAGCCTTGACTAGACGGACCTTAGTTGGCAAAGTAATGTCTCTGCTTTTGAATATGCTATCTAGGTTGGTCATACCTTTCCTTCCAAGGAATAAGTGTCTTTTAATTTCATGGCTGCAGTCACCATCTGCAGTGATTTTGGAGCCCAAAAAAATAAAGTCTGACACTGTTTCCACTGTTTCCCCATCTATTCCCCATGAAGTGGTGGGACTGGATGCCATGATCTTCATTTTCTGAATGTTGAGCTTTAAGCCAACTTTTTCACTGTCCTCTTTCACTTTCATCAAGAGGCTTTTGAGTTCCTCTTCACTTTCTGCCATAAGGGTGGTGTCATCTGCATATCTGAGGTTTTTGATATTTCTCCCTCCCAGCAATCTTGATTCCAGCTTGTGTTTCTTCCAGTCCAGCGTTTCTCATGATGTACTCTACACAGAAGTTAAATAAGCAGGGTGACAATATACAGCCTTGACGTACTCCTTTTCCTATTTGGAACCAGTCTGTTGTTCCATGTCCAGTTCTAATTGTTGCTTCCTGACCTGCATACACATTTCTCAAGAGGCAGGTCAGGTGGTCTGGTATTCCCATCTCTTTCAGAATTTTCCACAGTTTATTGTGATCCACACAGTCAAAGGCTTTGGCATAGTCAAATAAAGCAGCAATAGATGTTTTTCTGGAACTCTCTTGCTTTTTCCATGTTCCAGTGGATGTTGGCAATTTGATCTGTGGTTCCTCTATCTTTTCTAACACCAGCTTGAACATCAGGAAGTTCACGGTTCACATATTGCTGAAGCCTGGCTTGGAGAATTTTGAGCATTACTTTACTAGCGTGTGAGATGAGTGCAATTGTGTGGTAGTTTGAGCATTCTTTGGCATTGCCTTTCTTTGGGACTGGAATGAAAACTGACCTTTTCCAGTCCTGTGGCCACTGCTGAGTTTTCCAAATTTGCTGGCATATTGAGTGCAGCACTTTCACAGCATCATCTTTCAGGATTTGAAATAGCTCCACTGGAATTCCATCACCTCCCCCAACTTTGTTTGTAGTGATGCTTCCTAAGGCCCACTTGACTTCACATTCCAGGATATCTGGCTCTAGGTCAGTGATAGTGCTTCCTTCATCAGGATCCAAAAAGGAGATAGAGCCATTTGTGGGCGGGGGGGTGGGTGGGGTGGTAAATCACTAAGTGCTTTGTGCAATACATGTCAAGGCCTTGGATTTTCATAAATTAACAACTGACCTCTGAAACTTTTTTTCCTGTTGAAGATAGATAGGCCTGAGCTGTATCACACCAAGTTACTACAGTCAGAGTCAAAGGGTTCTGGCTCCATTGTTTTCTCTAACCAGCCCACTCTTCACAGTCCCCAGACCTCCTTCTCTGGACCTTTATCTGAGAGGCAGGTCAGAGCTGTAAAGAGGGGGCACTCTGAAGTTTACTATTCTGACAGCTTTCTCTATTAGCTCTATCCCCTGTCTCACCCACTCTCTGCCCCAATTTCTTCCTTTTCTAAAGAAATGATAAAAGCACCTACCTTGTAGGTAAAGATAAAAATTAAATGTTTATATATGTGACATACTGAGAAGAGTATCTAGCATGTAGTTGGCATTATTAATATGTTACACCCTTAAAACCCTTCTGCCTCTACCACCTCCCCAACTACGGCTCCCTGTTCTGTGCTGAGTCACTCAGCCATGTCCGACTCTTTGTGACCCATTGGACTATAGTTTACCAGCCTCCTCTTGGCTTTGGGATTTTTAAGGCAAATATACTGAAGTGGGTTGTCATTCCCCTCTCCAGGGGATCTTCCCCACCCAGGGATTGAACCCATATCTCTTGTGTCTCCTTCAGGGCAGATTCTTTACCTGCTGAGCCATCAGGGAAGCCCTATGACTTCCTATTACCAAACAGATTTCGGAAGTTTTAAAAACCTTGTCCTACAAATGGCACAGATGTCATTTAAGACTTGTCCACACTCTGTCCTTTTAGCCTTCTCTCTAGCCTTCCCTCTATTTATGTGTGTGTGCTAAGTCGCTTCAGTCGTGTCCTACTCTTTGTGACCCTATGGACCGTAGCCTACCAGGCTGCTCTGTCCATGGGATTCTCCAGGCAAGAATACTAGAGTGAGTTGCCGTGCCCTCCTCCAGGGGATCTTCCTGACCCAGGGATCGAACCCGTGTCTCTTACGTCTCCTGCACTGGCAGATGGATTCTTTACCACCTCCCTATTTGTAACCCCTGTTTTTAATCATGTCAAGCTGCATTCCAAGCTCTCTCAGGACCTCACAAACATACTAGTAAGTGCTACTCCTTTAAGACTAGCTCTCTAGCCAAACACTGGCTTCTCCAGGAAGGTCTCTGGCCCAGTGGCTAGTCCTTAAACAGGCAGTCAAGTTGTATCAGCTTGCACAGCCCACGTTTGCACTGTCTCAACCCTTTGCTTCCTTAGGTGTCTTTCCGACTATACATTCTCCACCTGGTGAATGTAGCACTCAGTGTCTAACACAGAAATGGTGCTCAGTATGTTTGCTGAAAAATTGAACGCTGTCAACAGAAATTAGTATATATGCACATGAGATTTTAACTTTTATTGATTTAGCTTTTGGTCTTTTATTGTTGGGCTTCCCTGGTGGCTCAGTGATAAAGAATCCACCTGCAATGCAGGAGACACAGGTTTGATCTCTGGGTCAGGAAGATCCCTTGGAGAAGGAAATGGCCACCCTCTCCAGTATTCTTGCCTGGGAAGTCCCATGGACCGAGGAGCCTGGTAGGCGACAGGCCATAGGGTCACAAAAGAGTCAGACACAACTTAGTGACTAAAAAAAATATTTTTTGTTAAACATCTTGAAGCTTTTTGCAAGGCTGAACTTACATGAAATATACACATGTAATAAAAGCTAGCATCTTGGAGAGCTGTCTCCCGGGAAAAACCATAGATGGTCACTCTAGCAATGATCATAGCCCGACTGTGCTTTCAGAAATAAATCAACTGAAATACTATCCCATTTCTTTAGATCTATTTGCCTCAATTTCTTTAGAGTTCCTGGCATCTTATGTTCAGGTATCACACATCAAAGAACTGCATTTATTGAAGTGGACAACCCCACAGAGAGATTCATTTGTGAAACTGGGTGGGTGTGAGCATCCTTGCTGCCCTGCTCTTATGATGTGTGATAGAACATTAATATGCCCAAAGTCAGAGCTCCAGGAGACAGTGTCCCTGCCTGAGAGGGTCCCCCGAAGCCTGAAATCGAATAGCATCGTGACTCCAAGTAACTGCCTTATTAAAGGTGTAAACAACTAAACCCACGAGGGAAGAGCCAAAGCATTGCAACTCAGCCTTCAGATTTTATAGGCTTACATTCCTGCAAACTGTTTCAGGATAGAAAAATCATAACATTGGCCCATGCTCTGGGATTTCACAATTTAAAATATGCTCAATTCATGCCTGCAATTAATGTGCTATCTAAGCATTCACATACCGTTTGAGCACAGAATGCTGGCAGGCTTCATGCTGTCTCAGAGGGTGTATTTCCCATGTTTTGTTGCATCAGTCTGAAGCCCTCTGAAGTCAGAAGCTGGGTATTAGTTGATGTTCATGTTGATGATTATGGGCTTCTCTGGTGGCTCAGTGGTAAAGAATCCTCCTGCCAATGCCTGCCAGTGCAAGAGACGTGGGTTCAATCCCTGGATTGGAAAGATCCCCTGGAGAAGGAAATGGCAACGCACTCCAGTATTCTTGCCTGGAAAATCCCATGGACAGAGGAACCTGGCAGGCTACAGTCCATGGGGTTGCAGAGTCGGACACAACTTAGCAAGTCAACAACAACAACAGCAACATGTTGATGATTCTCCAGAGGAATGACCACATCATGAACCTATTGCGAAATGTGGTGTGGGGCTCACTTTTCTTGTGGACAGAATTCTGACAACATCCTAACAGCTGTACAACCCACTGCCTAGGAGAGATTTTAAATCAGAGGAGGAATGAGAGCTCCCTTGTCAACAGGCTGGCTTCCATGTGCCTCATGTTGGCATAGGTAAGAGATGACGCAAGAGCAAAGACAGTTGTCAAATACGACACAAGGGAACGACCCTGGACCCAGTGAGCATGCAGGTGGTCAGAAACAAAACCCAGACTGCCCTCAAGCTGTGGTCACAATGAGGTCATGGCTAAAGAATGTTCCCAGGGGAGCTGCCTCTGATGGCACTGCCAGTAGAGCTGAGTCTCGTTCAGCACCCGAGGGAAGTGGACCTCAGAGAACTGCGGCAGCCCAGATGGGGACGGGGGCACAGAGACCTCAACAAGGGCCCTCACACACACGGACTGGCACGAATGCCTCAGGAAACCCCAAGCCTGGCACACGGCTCAGGACAGCAGACTCTGTGCAGCTGTTAAGGCTGTGTGGAAAGGCGCTGTGGAAAATGGGAATCAAGGCAATAAAGCAGAGATTCTTCATGGCTTGTCAGTTATTTCACTCTAAAGGACGTTTCAATTGCAGGGGAAGGTTGGAATAGTCAGATAGCTGCAGTTTCAGTCTTTACTTCTCCCTGAGACATGTAGCACGGTGGCAGCTGTCTACCTGTTTATCTTGCTGGTGGTGGTGTCTGATTTCTCAGGGTTTTATTAATGTTTTACATTTTTGTATTCTTTAGACAAGCTCAAATGATAGTCATTATAGTTACCTCCCTAAATTTTATTATATTTCACCAGTCCGTTTGTGGGGGAGTTATTTGCTAATCTAACCTTCACAGTAGTCTATTAAATTGCAGCCAAGTTTCTCTTCAGTCTAGGCTGTGCAAATAGTGAAATATGTACGCATTTATCAGCCTCTGTAGGACACATTTAAGAGTTTTCAAATAAATTTGAAAGAGTGTTACTAAATTCCTGTTTTAAAAAATGCAATGACACTTTATTAGCCCTCTCCAAATTCCTAATGTTATTAGAAACCCCAGGATCTATGTATGTTGGCAGCATTTTTAGGGGAGAAGACTTGGATTAAAGATAAAGAGTTCTAATTTCTATGGATGGGCATTATTTTACATCATCCCTTTCCCCCGCCCCTGCCCTAATCTTCCTATCTGTAGAATTTCACTCCATAAATATCACCGGAGAACCAGAAGTGAATAGGTAATAGTTTATGAACTATTTTGAATATGAGGTTGATGCCCCATATAGCATTTGAGGGAAAAAATGTGAAGAATGACCAGAACTATAGCAGAATGGTCCTTCATCCCTACAGACATTTCTAGGATAAAAAGGAAACACAGGAGACCAGAGTTGAGGGCATCAGCCATGTCAGGAGGAGGAGCAGAGTGTGGAGAGAAGACAGCCAGCTGGAGGTTTTAATGTGGGTGGTGGTGGTGGGTAGTTGCTAAGTCATGTCCGACTCTCTTGTGACCACATGGACTGCAGCCCGCCAGGCTCCTCTGTCCAAGGGATTTTCCAAGAAAGAATACTGGATAGGGTTGCCATTTCCTTCTCCAGGGAATCTTCCTGACCCAGAGATCAAACCTGTGGCTCCTGCAGTGGCAGGCAGATTGTTTACAACTGAGCCACCTGGGAAGCCAGGAAAGCCAGGATAGTTATGTGATAGGAACTCATCTTGGTCTAGGCTGTGTGAAATATTCATATTACGACTCACGCTATTCTACCGAAGTGTGTTCTGTGAGTTAGCTATTCTGACTTAATCTGTAGACCTGCAAGGAGCAGCCTTTATTGCTGGAAAATTCTGCCCATGACTTCCAAAAGCCTACAACTCTAGCTGCATGTGGGTGTTGCCTGGTCCATTGTAGGTTCTCAATAAATACTTGATGTGTGGATGTACAAATGAATAGACTAAGGAGTTTTTTGGTTTTGTTTTTAGTAAAAATAAATGAATCTGGCCAATTGAACTAAGACTATGTAGACACAGAGTTACAAGCAGAATAAATTCTTGTATCCTTATGCTGTTGGAAGTGGTTGAGGTAGGATTCACGGTATCTCTCATTTGGAATTCAGCAAGACGAGCCATCTCATTATGTGAAGCAGTACACTGAGTAATAAGAAATCTGGCATGGCTACAGTATCTTGCACATAGGCTATGCTCAATAAACATTTATTGAATGACTGTCTTGTTACCAAGACTTTGCAGCAATAAGCTTTAGAGGTTTTAGTCTGACCATCTGCTTGAGTGGGACGAGTTGCAATGATGATCATTCCAATTGGGTTTGTGTTCACAAATTCCTAAAATTCAAGTGAGATAGATGCAGATCCTCTGTCAGAAAATATTGCAATATCTGGGAATCTATTGCTTTTCAAATAAAAGGCACGGAGGTGGGACTGCTTTACACTGATGGCCGTAGATGGGAGCAGAAGCACCAGGAAACATATTGAAGAAGCTTTACAATTGAATTTTGCTCTTTGGGGAAACTCGGCCAAAGCTGCCTGGTCATTTTTCATGGAAAACGAGATGCCTTTGGTCAGTGGTGCTAAGATGGCTTCTTGATAGCCCTTTCAATGTCAGCTAAATTCTGTGCATCGGTCCTCACCGTGACTGCCTGAGTGACTTCTCTCTAACTCATATGAAGCTATGCAGTGGGAAAAACCGAAACATAGTTCAGGATGCAAACTCGTTGCATATCTGTGGGCTAACCACATACACTGTTCTGGCTGTTGCTTCCTTCTCTTCATATTCCTTCACAAATGTCCTGCCTGCATTTTTTGTGAAAAATATTAAGAAAAGCTTTTTCTTGAATAATAACCCTGCCTACCCGCTTTGTTCACCAAGAAGCACACCAAGCTTTGGTTTTGTTGTTGTTGTTGATGTTTGCTTGTTTCCCTTTTCTTTGTGGTTTGGTAGCCCCAGCAGAGGTATCCCAAGCTGCCACTACTGCCTGCAGCTGGGAGAGACGAGAGTGGAAACAGAAGACCGAAGGGTGCTAGTCTGTGGTTCTCTTCTTTCCCGGCACTTCTCCTCCTCCTCCTTTTTGTGTGTCTCCCTTCAACCTTTCAGTCTTAGGTCTCAATGTTTACAATAGTGTATGGAATTGTCAAGGGAGAGAGAACTGGAAATCTAGGGGGTTTTTTTGTTTGCTTTTTTTTTCCGACAAATTACATTTCTTTAATAAATAGGAATAAACATCTCATTTCTTGTCTCATTGTTGTCTAGTCACTCAGTCATGTCTAACTTTTGTGACCCCATGGACTGTGGCATGCCAGGCTTCTCTGTCCTTCACTGCTCCCAGAGTTTGCTCACATTCGTGTCCATTGAGTCAATGATGCCATCCAACCATCTCATCTGTCATCCCTTCTCCTCCTTCCCTCAATCTTTCCCAGCATCAGGGGCTTTTCAGATGAGTTGGCTCTTCCCATCATGTGGCCAGCGTACTGGGGCTTCAGCTCCAGCATCAGTCCTTGCGATGAATATTTAGGGTTGATCTCCTTTAGGATTGACTGGTGTAATCTCCTTGCTGTCCAAGGGACACTCAAAAGTCTTGAGTACAAATGGATGGACATGATAAAGCCTAGAGCCCATGGAATCTCATAAGAAAGTTCTCCAGTGGCAAAGGCATTGGGGTGAGGATGGAGTAGGGTGTGGAAAGCAAACCGGAGGCTGTGACTCTGTACTATGAAGAGCCCCAGAGTCAATCCTCTTGCACCTCTTGCAACATAATACGGCAATTTCATGTTTCCAAGACTCAACACCCAGAGCCCCAGCTTTGACTGTAAAGTTTAGATAGTAATTATTACTTTAACCACCCCCTCAGAGTAGCTGTGAGAGTCACGGGAGAATTTTTTTTCAAGTGATATTTTGAAGAATTTTGTCAACTCTTTAGTGCCAAAAAAAAAAAAAGTTGGTAGAGATTGCTGTCACTGAAAGAGACTTTAAAATTACTATAGCTGCTATTAGCCAACAGCAATAAGTAACTTTTACAACCAAGAAGAAAAATAATATGATTAAATTCTCTGACAAATAGTAATTTCATCTTATTCAAATACTCTTCTTCTGAGGAGATCTCAGAAAATATAGAGCCATTTACAGAGATTAATATGTCCTAACTTCCTTTTTATGAGGTAAATAAAGGAAAAAAGCTAAGGTCATGATATATTTGAGGCCTCGTGGTTGCTAGAATTGGGGAAATTAGTTTGTATTCCTATTTTTAAAAATGTATGGGTTCCGTGAATAGGAGTCATGTGTGCGTGCTCAGTTTTGTCTGATTCTTTGCAACTTCATAGACTATAGACCGCCAGGCTCCTCTGTCCATGGAATTTTCCAGGCAAGAATACTGGAGTGGGTGGCCATTTTCTTCTCTAGGGGATATTCCCAACCCAGGGATCAAACCTGTGTCTCTGGTATCTTCTGTATTGGCAGACAGATTCTTCACCACTGAGCCACCTGGGAAACCAGGGGGCATGATCCTTTGAAAAATAAAACTATTGTCTAGGTCAGATAGTTGTCTAGGGAGCCAGAGTAAAATAGGGAGGAATATAGGATTTCCTCACAATGGGCTGGTTCTGATGGCATCTTTCCTGTGAGCCTTGTCTTGGTCAGGAGCTTCTGGTCATCTCTTGCCTCCACCAACCCCATTGGGATATCGGTTCCTGCCATCAAGAACCAGAGGACAGTGCTTAGAGAGGGATAGAAGTTTGGAGGGTCCATCTACATTTCTTCACAACTCAATATTTTTTGCTCGTGTCTCATTCCTTCAAATCTCACAGAATCTCCTAGTTCTGAGCCTTGAACTTTCTTTTTTGTTTTTGTTTTTTAGGGTTTTTTTTTTCCTCTGGGGTTCTGGGGAGAACGGATACATGTATATGTATAGCTGAACACCTTTGTTATTAACCTGAAACTGCCACAGCGTTGTTAATCGGCTACACCCCAATACAAAATGTTTTTGGTGTTAAAAGAAAAATAACTTTTAAAGAAAATAAAATTTCCCCTCTCTCATTTTAAAGACTCTTTTAAATTTATTTTTTCATTGGAGGAAAACTGCTTTATGATGTTGTTTAGGTGTCTGCCATACAACAATGCAAATCAGTCATAATTATACTCATATCACTCCCTCTTGAGCCTCCTTTTCCTCTGCCATCTCACCCCTCTAAGTCAACTCAGGGCACCAGGCTCAGCTCCCTGCATTATATAGCAGCTCGTTACCAGCTGTGTGTTTTACACATGGAGGTGTGTATATGTTGATGCTACTTTCTCCATTCATCCCTCTCTCTCCTTCCCCCACTGTGTCCACAAGTCCCTTCTTCACATCTGCATCTCCATTCCTTCCCTGGAAATAGGTTCATCTATACCATTGTTCTAGATTCCGTATATATGCACCAATATATGACGTTTGTTTTTCTCTTTCTGACTTACTTCACTCTGTATAATAGGCTCTAGGTTCATCCACCTCACTAGAACTGCCTCACATTCATTCCTTTTTATGGCTGAGTTGTATATATATACCACATCTTTATCCATTCATCTGTAGGTTGCTTCCATCTCCTGGCTATTGTAAATAGTGCTGCAATGGACTTGAGGGTACATGTGTCTTGTAGAAGCGCAGCTTTCTCAAGGTTTATGCTCAGTAGTGGGATTGATGGGTCATATGGTGACTCAAGGACTTCCTGGTGGCTCAGAGAGTAAAGAGTCCACCTGCAGAACAAGAGACCTGGGTTCTATCCCTGGGATGGGAAGATCCCTCAGAAGAGGGCATTGCAACCCACTCCAGTATTCTTGCCTGGAGAATCCCCATGGACAGAGGAACCTGGTGAGCTACAGTCCATGGGCTCACAAAGCGTCGGACATGACTGAGCAACTAACATAACATTAAACATGGTAGTTTTATTCCTAGTTTTTTAAGGAATCTCTTTACTGAGAGCCCCTTGGACTGCAGAGATCAATCCAGTCAATCCTAAAGGAAATCAGTCCTGAACATTCATTGGAAGAACTGATGCAGAAGCTGAAGCTCCAATAGTTTGGCCACCTGATGCGAAGACCTGACTTGTTAGAAAAGACCCTGATGCTGGGAAAGATTGAAGGCAGGAGGAGAAGAGGATGACAGAGGATGAGATGGTTGGATGGCTTCACCGACTCAATGGTCATGAGTTTGAGCAAACTCAGGAGATGGTGAAGGACAAGGAAGCCCGGTGTGCTGCAGTCCATGGGGTTGCAAAGAGTTAGACCCGATTGAGCGAATGAACAACAACAACAAATACTAGTCTCCATAGTGGCTGTATCAACTTAACATTTCCACCAACAGTGCGAGAGGGTTCCATTTTCTCCATGTCCTCTCCAGCATTTATTGTTTATAGATTTTTTTGATGATGGCCATTCTGACTGGTGTGAAGTGATACCTCATTATAGTTTTGATTTGCTTTTCTCTAATAATTAGTGATGTTGAGCATCTTTTCATGTGTGAATTGGCAATCTGTATGTCTTCTTTGGAGAACTCTAGAGATTTCTTTTGATGTGGACCATTTTTAAAGACTTTACTGAATTCATCACAGTATTGCTTCTGTTTTATCTTTTGGTGTTTTGGTGGGGAGGCATGTAGGATCTCATCTCCCCGACCAGGAATCAAACCCACATCCCTTGCATTGGAAGGCAAAAATCTTAACCACTGGACCACCAGGGAAATCTCTGAGCCATGAACCAGGCATGAATGGCCATGTGTCTGCCTCTCTCCTATAACATCTCATACCTTCCAGATGCCAGTCTGAAGAGAGGGAAGGAGCCAAGCATTAGAGTCAGGCTGGGGTTCAATTCCTGACTCTTCCACCCACCTTGCACAGGCAAGGGAAATATATAGTACTCAAAAAATGTCTGTTATTATTATGCATATTACTTGTAAACCCATACCTGGTTTTATCCATTCTCTCCCTTATGCTGCCCTTGCTTGCTTCAGATATACCCCTTCTTGATACTTCATCTCTGTCTCTCTTCTGGTCACTGACCCCTGGCTGGCCCTGCCCAGCTCTGACAATAACATGAATTATAGATTCAATGTACAAAGATCTATGGTTAAGAGATGCAGGGTAGCAAGGTAATTCCCTTCTAAAGTAGCAAGGTAATTCCCTTCTAAATGGAAAATGGCCATCACAGGTATTTTCATGGCACAATATTTCATTCTAGTGAGTTTTTCTTTTTAATTTTTTCAGGACATGTAAGATAGGAGAAAAAAAGGAAATTGAAATAGCAAACTAAAAATTTGTAGTGTTTAATTATAATAAGCAGGCAAGTTAAAGATATCTCAAATTAAGGAGAAAAAAAGGGCTAAATAATTATATAGCCCTTTATTGAATGTTATACAATATATCAAGTACTTTACATACGTTATCTGATTCACTCATTACAAAGCCCTTTCTGAAAGGGCTTTTTTCCCTTTTTGCAGCTGAGGAGACTTGGGCCTAGAAATAACAGTCTCGCTGTCTAAGTGACATGCTGTGTAAGTGGTAGAGCCAGGATTCAAACTCAGTTTTGCTTTTCATAGTGCAGTGGGCTGAATCTAGGACCTGCCTATAAGAGGCTCCTCACAGTCTGTTGTCATACCAGAGCCACATATAAGCTCCTAGGATGGTCCATCATAAGTTAGAAAATTTAAGCTAAGCTATAAATTATTCTTATAGTAAAAATGCATGGCGCATTTAACCGAACATTTAAGAATAGCAAAACAAAATAACAATAGCTAGGAGAGTGAAAAAGTTTGCTTAAAGCTCAACATTCAGAAAACTAAGGTCATGGCATCTGGTCCCATCACTTCATGGGAAACAGATGGGGAAACAGTGGGAACAGTGGCTGACTTTATGTTTTGGGGCTCCAAAATCACTGCAGATGGTGATTGTGGCCATGAAATTAAAAGACACTTACTCCTTGGAAGGAAATTTATGACCAACCTAGACAGCATATTAAAAAGCAGAGACATTACTTTGCCAACAAAGGTCCGTCTAGTCAAGGCTATGGTTTTTCCAGTGGTCATGTATGGATGTGGGAGTTGGACTGTGAAGAAAGTTGAGTGTCGAAGAATTGATGCTTTTGAACTGTGGTGTTGGAGAAGACTCTTGAGAGTCCCTCGGACTGCAAGGAGATCTAACCAGTCCATTCTAAAAGAGATCAGCCCTGGGATTTCTTTGGAAGGAATGATGCTAAAGCTGAAACTCCAATACTTTGGCCACCTCATGCAAAGAGTTGACTCATTGGAAAAGACTCTGATGTTGGGAGGGATTGGGGGCAGGAGGAGAAGGGGATGACAGAGGATGAGATGGCTGGATGACATCACTGACTCGATGGACATGAGTTTGGGTGAACTCCAGGAGTTGGTGATGGGCAGGGACGCCTGGCGTGCTGCAGTTCATGGGGTCGCAAAGAGTCGGACACGTTGAGCAGCTGAATTGAACTGAACATTTGTTGAACACTTGACTTATGCCAGGCAGTATCCCGAGTGGGCTTTGAAAGTGTCAAGTTATTTTATCCTCACATCAATCAGATGAAGTGGTATTGTAATTATTGCTGTTTTACAGATGAGGAAACCGAGCCCAGAGAATTAAGAAATGTGTCCAGGTTCACATAGTAAGTGGTAGAGTTAAGAATTGAATCCAGGTAGCATCGTATCAGAAGCTATATTTGTAACCTCCATCCTGTATCAACTGCATACTTACTTTTGCTTCTTTAATTTCATTTCTTTGAATTTCTTTTAAAAAATGTATTTTCTTTGAGAACTGTAGTGGCAAGGTCTCCCTAATGAGCAGTAACCTGCCCTTCAGCAGTTGTAGTTAATATCTGGATGCTCTCAGTGAGGCTTCCCTGATAGCTCCGTTGGTAAAGAAACTGCCTGCAATGCAGGGACCTTGGTTCAACTTCTGGGTTGGAAAGATCTGCTGGAAAAGGGATAGGCTGCCCACTCCAGTATTCTTAGGCTTCCCTTGTGGCTCAGCTGGTAAAGAATCTGCCTGCAATGCGGGAGACCTGGGTTCGATCCCTGGGTTGGGAAGATCCCCTGGAGAAGGGAAAGGCTACCCACTCTAGTATTCTGGCCTGGCCTGGAGAATTCCATGGACTGTGTGGTCCATGGGATCACAGAGTCGGACACGACTGAGCCGCTTGTACTTGCACTTTCTCGTTCTCGGTGAGGCATGCTAGGGAGCAAATATATCTCATGGAGTGATTCCCCACAGCTGTGCCCTGCCCAGTCTCTGGGGCTCTTCACTCTTACACTGAAATGGACTTGCTTGTAACTCACCATTTTTCTACCTAGAGTTAAAACATTTGCTATTGGGCTTCCCTGGTAGCTCAGCTGGTAAAGAATCAGCCTGCAATGCAGGAGACCCCTGGGTCAGGAAGATCCCCTGGAGAAGGGATAGGCTACCCACTCCAATATTCTTGCCTGGAGAATTCCATGGACAGAGGAGGCTGGCAGGTCACAATGAGTAGGACACAACTGAGGGGCTTTCACTTTCATACTCCCAGGAGCCAGCTCTCTGGCATGTCCCTCCATTCCTACATCTTTGGTCCGCCCCAAGAGCTTGCTCCCCCAGGAGGTCTGTTGAGTTTGTGGATATGTACTGTTACATATCTTACTGTCGTCCATGAGAAATGCAAAATTCCTTTTTTAAATCCTTTCATTTAGTTTATTTTAAATCATACTTACATTGTCATTTATTGTATTTTAAATGACAGATTTTAAACCTTCCTATCCCTTGAGCCATATTTTTCTGTGAAGTCGGGAAGATCCTACCTGCTTGTTCAGTGTTCTTTGCCTAATACCTGGAACAGTCCTACTCCAAGTGTGTGTTTAAAAAGTACCTGTGCTGCTGCTGCTGAGGCACTTCAGTCATGTCCGACTCTGTGCAACCCCATAGACGGCAGCCCACCAGGCTCCCCCGTCCCTGGGATTCTCCAGGCAAGAACACTGGAGTGGGTATAAGATGAATGAATTGCTTTTGCTCAATATTTACATCTCAAAGAGTGCTATTGTGCTTTTGAAAATTCTTGTCATTCCTGTTTAAGTCTCTGTTTTTCAGAACCAGACCAGGATATCAGCTTCTTTATTCTTAGCCTGAGAAATGAAACTGTCATCAATTAAATTAGGTCATATGATCAGTTTCTCCTTGCATTGAACAGAATGAAACATTGAACAGAAAGAGACTGCCAGGAGATATGGAGCTAGTGTTAGGTTTGAAACTGGTATTAAGAAAGCATCATCCTTGTTATTTCTCTAGTTGGATGTCTGCATTGTAGTCCTACAGTTTTGTGACCTGCAAGGAGATCCAGCCAGTTCATTCTGAAGGAGATCAACCCTGGGATTTCTTTGGAAGGAATGATGCTAAAGCTGAAACTCCAGTACTTTGGCCACCTCATGCGAAGAGTTGACTCATTGGAAAAGACTCTGATGCTGGGAGGGATTGGGGGCAGGAGGAGAAGGGGACGACAGAGGATGAGATGGCTGGATGGCATCACTGACTCGATGGACGTGAGCCTGAGTGAACTCCAGGAGTTGGTGATGGACAGGGAGGCCTGGCGTGCTGCGATTCATGGGGTCGCAGAGAGTTGGACACGACTGAGCGACTGAACCGACTGAACTGAACCTCCCCCAGTACCTTCTGTTCATCCTCAAGTTTATGTAGTCTACCTTAATGTGTATCATCTTGCCTTACTATGATAGGAGCTAACCTTTGTCTTAAAGATACTGATGGAAGCATTCTCCCCAAAGGATTTAGTTTGTTTATAGAAATATTTTTTTAACAACCAAGTATGACTTATATATGCTCTGTGTTTAAAAAGTTTTTAAATCTTGCTACTGTGTATATTAGTATTTAGCACAGTGTCCAGTAATTGCTTTTTATTCCCACTTACTCCCTCTGCCTTAGGGAGTGCTCAATAAATAATGACTCAGTGAATAATAGTTGCCATTATTATTATTAGAGAAGAGCCATATAAATTTGCAGTTTACCAGAAGAGAATATGACTTAGCAGTGCAAAAAGAAGAAATTGGTATCTTCTCTGCCATTCCTTTTGATGACTTACAAAATTTCAGTGATATTGATTAATTATCTCATCTTCCACTGTGCCTGCATGCAAAATAAGGATGACCTCTTTCTCTGGAAGCTTCATGACTTCACAAAAACTAAGATGCGTTGAGTCATTTGCAGAATAAATGTGAAGGGTAAGCCATGCTTACTCAGTACTTTAGACTATTGACCTAGCCATAGACTTAGCGCTGAGATCATAATTTTTGCCCTTTTTCTTGAAGAGAAAAATAACTATCAGAGTTGCTGGCCAAGGTAGGAAAATTAAAGAGGGAAATCATGGCTCTGAAGAACGAGCATCCTTATAGGAAGATTAGTGATGGCAATAATAAAGCAGCTCCACCCCAGAAGAAGCAAAAGTGTGCATGTCCAATAATCTTATCTGTGCCATAATGCATCGTGTATGGGTCTGGCCAAAGTCACTTTCTGAGCTAACAAGGCCATTTTTTATTTGAAGTATGAATACAGTGTTGGGGCTGGGATACACTTTAGGACTGAGCCTCCTGTTTTCACAACTCAGAGCTGAGTCGCCCTCTGCTGAAACAAGCTGCCTCACCCAAAATTATGCCCCCTCCCTGAGGACAACCTGCATCCATTAGGAGGTTCCGAGGCTTGGCCTTTTGCCTCGATTTGATACAGCTCTAAAGGACCACCCCTCTGTTGCAGAGAGCCCTCTGTTGCAAATACATCACAGATTAACCTTTCCTTCTGCCCATTTCTGCCTCCATCATCCCACACAGATGTTGTTCCTGAGGGTTCTTTCCAGTAAACTTCATGTACACAATTCTTGGAGTCTCAGAATCTGTTTCCTAGGAAACCTTGACATACAACATATACTCTGTCTACATTCCGAGGAACAATTATTATGACTATTTCCAATTTTATGAATGTCATCAATTTTATGATGATCACCAAATTCTCATAACCTAGTGAATTTTCCCATTGACGTCTGCCATACCGTGCGATATGTACCTTCTTCTTCAAATGAAAGTAGTTTAAACGACCTCAAAATAGAGGAAATGCCCTGAGGAATCAGTATTTATCATAGTTCCAGTGTTATACCCCATAATCATTTCCAAAACAAAGGGAAAAGGTAGCAACCCAGGACTAGTCTCTGACCATCCAGTCAGGGTTCAGATTGTGACTGCAGAGATTATATTTGTTTCCTGGAGCTGCCGTGAGAAATTAACAGAGACAAGGCGACTTCAGACAACAGGAATGTTTCCTCTCATGGCTGTGGAGGCCAGAAGCCTGAAATTAACCTTTTGATAGGGTTGATTGCTTAAGGAGGCCCTGAGGGAGAATTTGTTCCCTGCCTTCCTCCTCATTTTTTTTGGTGGTTACTGACTTGGTATTTCTTGGCTTGTAGATACATCACCCCAATCTCTGCCGCTGGATCCACATGGAGTTTTCTTCTCTATGTAGCCTCTGTAAGGCCTCTTCTTTTTTTTTATAAGGACACCAGGTCCATCCTAATCCAGCATGACTTCGTCTTAACTCATTACATGTACAAAGGCCCTATTTCCAAATAAAGTCACATTGTGTAGCTTCCCAGGTGGCTCAGTGGTAAAGAACCCGCCTGCCAATGCAGGGCACACAAGAGGCACAAGTTCAGTCCCTGGGTTTGGAAGATTTCCTGCAGTAGGAAATGACAACCCGTTCCTGTATTGTTGACTGGAAAATCCTGTGGACAGAGGAGCCTGGTGGGCCACATTCCATGGGGTCGCACAGACTGAGCACGCACTCACACACATACACTGAGGTTCTGGGCAGGCATGGAATTTGAGAGAGGATACTCTTCAGGCCACTACAAAGACCAGGTGAGGATGGAGACAAGGTTTGCCTCTCTGTTGGTACCTTTATTTGTGCTGTGAGTGTTTTAATTAGCCTGCTCTTCATTTTGAAGAAAATACACTGAGACAGTTGTGTGCAGTGGGCCACACCCAGTGACAGAAGGCTTCTCAAAGGCTTAATCAATTAGATAATTAGAAAGACCAAGAGGGAATTGGTAAAGCAGCATGAGTAAAACTAGAGGAAGGGTCATTACACAGACTCTGACCATTAACTTTTAGTTATACTGAGAAAGGAGCTTTGAGGGGGAGGATTTGGAGAGAGATTTTATTCACTTTTACATACTTCATTTTCCAAAGCAAGCTCTGATAAGGTTGTTGAGTTCACACAATCAAATCATTAGAGGAAAAAGCCAAAAAGAATGCAGATATATTTAGTATGATCCCACAAGGAGTCCATATATCTCAGGACATAGATGGAGCTGCAGGCCTATCCTGTGAGTTCCAGAGAGCCCGGGGATGACCAAGATGCCTCCATGAGGACCCCATGGTCTTACTAAAAGCATCTTCTGCCTATTATCCACTTTCCTCTCATTTTCCCCTCAGCCCTCTTGATCTGAAAAAAAAAATAAATAAAAAAAAAAAAAAAAAAAAAAAATTAATGAAGTTTTAATCCAGCAAATAATGGTGGGTAAAGAAGTTTCCCAGGCTGCACAGACATATAAAAGCACACTTAGGAATCATTTCTACGTATGTCCATCGTAAGATAGTTTTCTTTTTGCTGTTTAAGGAAGATTTCAGGGAATCTTTATCTTTTGTGTGTTCTTTTTCCCTCTGAACTTTTCACCACTTGCCTCAATGAATTATCATCTCTAAACAAACCTGGAGCTTGGTTCCACCTTTAATGAACAGATATCTATAACACTGATCCCATACCTGGAACCAAGTTTGAGCTGATGAAAGTCTCAGGAGGAAAAGATTTAAAAAAAAAAAAAAAAAGATCTGGATAATAAACCTCCCCTACTGCCCTACCAGGGCTTCCCAGATGCTCCAGTGGTAAAGAATCTAGCTGCCAGTGCAGGAGATGCAAGAGATGTGGGTTCAATCCCGAGTCAGGAGGATCCCCTGGAGGAGGAAATGGCAACCCAATCCAGTATTCTTGCCTGGAGAATCCCATGGACAGAGGAGCCTGCTGGGCTGTGGTCCACAGGATGGCAAAGAGCTGGACATGACTGAAGCAATCTAGCACGCACGCACACTGCCCCACCATGTATCACCAAACAAAGGGGCAGGGAAGGGTTAAGGTGGAGCCAGATAAGAATGGCAGACATTCAACTGGTTTTGATGAACAAAAGTTACATCTCAAGTGATTTGACTTAATATAAAAATTTAAACATCTAGTGTTTTGTTGGGCACTGTGCTAAAAGCCCTTATTCATATATTATCTTTTATAAGCCTCAAAATAACCTTACAGGATTGATGTTTATAAATTCTAATTTCTGTTGACGAAGCTGAGGCAAAGTTAAATAATTTGCCCAAGGTCCCATAAGATTTGGATTCAAGCCTGCTTCATATTTGATAGTCATTTGGGCCTGAAGAAATCCTTCAAGACTTTATGATAAGATTATTCCCAAATACTATTGTCAGAATTCTCAAAATTAGAAAGATTACTGTGCCTGCAAACTTCAAGTGACATAGGAGGATTTTTACAAACTGTCAGGATGTCTGTGATCTTTGGGACTGGTGATGTAGTCAGTGCTTTGAACGGTGCTGACAGGTCCCAGCACATGGATAGCAGCAGGTAGAAAGATGTTGGGGAGGATGAGAAAACCCCTTGAGAAGAAGATCACTTTAATTTTCACATTATTGATGAGTTTTATAGAAAAGTGGCTATGTTACTCATATAGCAGCTATGCAGTCTTTAGGCTCCCTTTATATTAATATAAGGGGACAAATAAACAGCAAGCTCTGCATTGGTAGCTTATTAGAAAGAAAAGAAACTCCTAGGGCTGTAGCTGTAATGTGCCTGTGTACGTGTGTGCTAAGTCACTTCAGTCGTGTCCTACTCTTTACCACCTATAGACTGTAGCCTGCCAGGATCCTCTGTCCATGAGATTCTCCAGCCAAGAATACAGGAGTGGCCGCTCCAGGGGATCTTCCCAACCCAGGGTTTGAACCCACGTCGCTTATGTCTCCCGCATTGGCAGGCATATTCTTTAGCACAAATGTCACTTGGGAAGCCCTATAATGTACATATTCAAACGATTTTAGTTTCAAATGCACATCATTGATTTAATATTTTTATAAATTATATTCCATTTAAAGTTATTATAAAATAGTGGCGGTGTTTACCTGTGCTGTACAGTATGTCCTTGTCTGACTTATTTCACTAAGCCTAATATCTTCTACATCTATCCATGTTGTTGCAAATGGCAGAATTTATTCTTTTTTATGGCTAAGTAATATTGCATTGTTGTCTATGTGTATGTATATATGTACATAGTATATAAATATCACATCTTCTTTCGCTCTTCATCTGTTGGTGGATAGTTAGGTTGCTTCCACATGTTGGCTATTGTAAATTATACTGCTATGAACATGGGGGTGCATGTATCTCTTCAGTGTAGTGCTTTTGCCTTCTTCAAATATACCCAACAGTGGAATTGCTGGGGGCTTCCCTGGTAGCTCAGCTGGTAAAGAATTGCTGGATCATATAATAGTTTTATTTTTAACTTTCTGAGCGATCTTCATACTGTTTTCCACAGTGCCTGCACCAATTTACAATTCTACTAACAGTATACTATGGTTCCCTTTCACCACATTCTTGCCAACATTTGTTATTTGTAGACTTTCTGATGATAGCTATTTTGACAGGTGTGAAGTGATACCTCATCGTGGCTTTGATTTGCATTTCTCTGACATTTAGTGCCGAGCATTTTTTTTTATATGCCTTCTGGCCATCTGTATATCTTCTCTGAAAAAATTTCTGTTCAGGTCTTCTGTTCATTTTTTAATCAGATCGTTTTTTATATTGAGTTGTATGAGATATTTATATATTTTGGACATTAACCCCAATTTGTTTATTGTTTAGGTGCTAAGTCCTATCCAGCTGTTTGCGACCCCATGGAATACAGCACACCAGGCTTCCCTGTCCATCACCAACTATAGTATATTATAGTCTGGTTGAGAAGCAGAGAAGTGTCCTTCAGTTCAGTTCAGTTCAGTTCAGTTGCTCAGTCATGTCTGACTCTTTGCGACCCCATGAACCGCAGCACGCCAGGCCTCCCTGTCCATCACCAACTCCCGGAGTTTACCCAAACTCATGTCCATTGAGTTGGTGATGCCATCCAGCCATCTCATCCTCTGTCATCCCCTTCTTCTCCTACTCTCAGTCTTTCCCAGCATCAGAGTATTTTCCAATGAGTCTGCTCTTCGTATCCATTGGCCAAAGTATTGGAGCTTCAGCATCATTGGTCATCATTTGCAAGTATTTTCTCCCATTCAGTAGATTGTCTTTTCATTTTGTCAGTGGTTTCCTTTGCTGTCCAAAAGCTTTTAAGTTTAACTAGGTTTCATTTGTTTACTTTTGCTTTAGGAGACAGATTCAAAAAAAATACTGCTATGATTTATGCCAAAGAGTGTTCTACCTATTCTCTTTCAGGAGATTTGTGGTTTCAGGCCTTCAATTCATTTAACGTACATATTCAAACATGTATTTGCAACTCCATGTATCCTTAGTATATTATGGAAATTTATGCTCATAATAGTGACCATGGGACATGGAGATAATGTTAAATTCCCTATAGTATATTATAGTCTGGTTGAGAAGCTGAGAAATGGATATTTATTTTAAGGACTTCACCCTTACAAAAAAAAAGTCCTAAAATAGCAAAGTCTTTATAGAGCTAATGTCCAAGTTTTTGGAAAAAATCTGTCATCCAGAATGACTCATTCCCTTAGAGATTTAGGTAGGGTTTGCTGTATTTTAATTACATACATGTTTTCATAACCAGTCAGGTAAGATCTTTCATTCAGAATTTTGTCCACTCTTTCCTTATTTATAATAGGCTATGATTGGTATAATAATCATCATACCAGAAATTCATTTATTATGCTGGATCTATTAACATTTGATTCCTCATTAAGAATATTGCCATGTCTGCACTTTTATTTTTTCTGCTGACGGCTAGTTTTCGCAGAGCTTCTTGATTTAGTCTTATGGTTGAAGTTTCAGAAATAAATGTTTTAATGTTCACATGGTATGTATCACAGATGTGAACAATAGTTTAATTAATTGATGTCACAGATGTGAACAATAGTTTAATAAAAAAGCATTGTGAGTTCCTGAGAAAGAAAAGTTTATGGGTGTCCACTGGGGACAGTTTGCAGCAGGTCTTTGAAGGCTGCACAGAGGCCCACTGAGTTCTGCACTCGTCCGTTTCCATCTGAGCGTCTAGGTATAACTTTGTCAGCAGGTGCTGATAATCTCAGTCTTGACCAGGAAGGATTTGAAGGGGCTGATGAGAGTCCTGTTTCACAGAGGACCCTGCTTTCCTCTGACCTCCTCTTGTCCTGATCTACTCAGCACTTCCAAGGCTGGACCTACCGTGAATTTCGAGTAATTTCCCAAATAAGTTACGTGCCTCTATGCCTCTGCATTCATGCTTTTCCTTCTATCAGAACTCTCCGTCCTTCATAGTCATCCTCTGCAAGGTCAAGTCCTTCCCAGAGAATTACTCAAATCCTCCTTCTCCCTCCACTCCTATCCCCATAACTCTGTGAATGCATTTAGCTCTGACATAGTCTTAGATGCCCCCAGTCCCATTGTCCCAGAGAAAGCTTTGCCAGGGTAGGCACCGTGCCTGTGTCATGCTGTACCCCCATGTGCCAGCAGGGGGCCTAACACACTTACCTTTTGTTTTGTTTTGTTTTCCTCACTGTGAAGCATATGGGCTCCTAGCTCCCTGACCAGGGATTGAACCCTGGCCCCCACATTGGGAGTGCAGAGTCTTAACTGCTGGACCACTAGGGAAGTCCCACACACTTACCTTTTAAATTGAATTGATCTATCAGCTTCATGACCAAGGTCACATCTTGCATTTATGATGTAATGTGTTTTGGAAAGGATCAAAACACACAGAGATACCAAGATCTTGCTGATTTATATCTATCTGCTGTAGACTACGCTTCTTTTTATAACTTTTTTGTCACAACTTTTAGAGATTTACCATGTACTCAATTTGGAAAAGAAAAATCAAATACTTATTTATCCATGAAATATTTATTGAACACACAGTCTTAGGTGCCAGGACAAGTTTACTCTATGTAGCACATAATGCTCACAGTCAGATCGGAGTCCCCGATAAAAGCAGAGAACTAAAATGAAAAAATGGGCAGGTACACAGAAACAGTGTTGATATGACACAGGTGGGAAATTTGGCACTGAGATCATATTTTTCCCACCCTATAAGCCCACAATATGGCAAAACCAGCACAATATTGTAAAGTAATTAGTCTCCAATTAAAATAAATAAATTTAAATTAAAAAAAAAGAATTCTGTCTTTGAGGCTTAATGTCTTAATTAATTAATTTCAAGCCATTAACAGAACTTTTAAAAATATGGTATCTGCCTTTAGACAGCTTACTTTTGAGTTGAACATATTCTTTAATGGGACAGAAAATAAAAAAGCAAAATGGGAACTGGGCAGAATGGCATCATCATAATAATAGCTGACTTTTATCAAGTACTGTGAGATACATATGTGTGTCTGTAAGTCACTCAGTCATTCAGACTCTTTGCAACCCTGTGGACTACAGCCCACCAGGCTCCTCCATCCATGGAATTCTCCAAGCAAGAGTACTGGAGTGGGTTGCCATTCCCTTTTCCAGTGTGTGTGTATGTGTGTGTGCCCAGTCGTGTCTGACTGTTTGCAACCCCTTTGCAACCTAGACCGTAACCCGCCAGGCTCCTCTGTCCATGGGATTCTCCAGACAAGAATACTAGACTGGGTTGCCATTTCCTCCTCCAGGGTATCTTCCCAACCCAGGGATCGAACCCACGTCTGTTATTTCTCCTGCCTTGACAGGCAAGTTCTTTACCACTGAGCCACCTGGGAAGCCCCATGCAGAAGGATAGTTAGCTCATTTTATAGCTGAGAAATCTGAGGCACAGAGGCTCAGTGACGTGACCCTAGGCAGCGGTTGCTAATGGTTGTTCTCTTAACCACTACATTATGCTTCCTCCCAGTGGTCACAATAGGAAAAATAGCTTACTCCTAATTATTGAGACAGAGTAGAGTGAGAAGGTGCTGGAATGGTCTGAAATGACCTGGGACGGCTTCTTGCAGATTGAGAGTTTTGAGCTGAATCGTGTGCAAATAGTAGATGTTGGCAAAAAATCCGGGTAGATGAAATGGCCTGAACAAGAGCACAGGGTAGGCTGAAGCAAGATGCGAAGCCAGTGGATTTGACAGACACATTTGTCTCATACTTAGCAGTACTTTCTGAGGTCAGAAGGGATGGTCCCAGTTTTGAAATTAATACATGAAGTATAATGGTTAGGTTGCTTTTTGCACAGAGCTATGGAGAAAAGTACAGGTTGTAAAAAATCTAATTATGGCAATTATTTAAACAGATAATCTATTTCAACTTTTTGAAAAATACTACCAGGAATCAACTTTTAAAGATAATCTGTTCAAAATCACCCCGTATTAACATGTCTGTGTATTGACTAACTCAGGGGCAAAGCATGATTATATCATATCTCAAAAAGAGATAATATCTTCATTTTGGGGGACCTAAATACCTGTGAAAAAACAAGTGACAAATAACTGCTGTCATAATCTAGCCTATTCGCTCCCCAAAGCAGTGCCACACAATTAAAATCACAGTAAAACTCAGTTAAACTCTATATTTTACTATAGATATAAACCTTAAAATGTGTGTATATAAGTGTGTGTGTGCGTATGTGTGTGTAGTGAGATTATGAACAGAGATTGAACATAGAGCTTATGATAGGAATACCTTTGGAACTCCATGAGCAGCATACTGATTCTGTGAATTATGTTTTATTCCTCCCCCTATTCCCACGTGTAATACCTTATTCTCTTTGAATTTTCTTCTAATGCAGTTTAACCCTGGTTTTGAGAGTGTCCATCAGCTTAATTTCTTTTATTAATATGAATTATCCTCCTAGCAAGTAAAGCTAGCTAATGGGTTTTTTCCTTTATCATTTCATGCAAATGGTAAATAAGGAGAGAATATGATTTTTACTTTTGGTTTTCTCTCAAGTCTAAACAACAAAATTAGAGAATCCATTTCTGAGATCTGGAATCTTGGCATTTGTTGATCCTATAGAATCAACATAGTTGATCAGTTGTGAGCCAGACCATCAGGCTGACTTAAATCTATGTTCAGTAAATTAATTCTATTTTACTAATGTGACTAAAAGCTAAATTTTATATCAATATAAATACTCATTACACTGCGAATACCAACTAGTACAAGCTGTTGAGAAAGACTCATTTTATTTATAAATGGATTTGGGTAAGAATAGCATTAAAAGTGTTCTAATAAGGAAATGTTAGAGTGATTAATGTGCAGTTGTTTGCATTTTTAATATTTCACTCATATATCAGATTAGTATTTGTGCATACTGTCAGACTTTATTCTGTCCTTGTCAAAACACTTATTACCACTGACAGGTATAACATATCCACATTAATCCTTAATTCCTTGATTCAATTTTCTAATTGCTTTTCTGGCATGCAGTGGTGGCCATTTAGTAATATATGATGTATTCATCATATGTATAATAATGTGCTTTAAAAATTAAATGTGTCATTTGAAGTACCTGAACAGGAAAAAATATTACTAAAGATTGGACATTTCAAATTTCACTGTACTTAGAGTAAGTGTTAGATATTGTTATGTCACACATTCTGAAGGTTTTCCATAAATCATAGTCACAGAATGTTAAAGAGATCCTAAAATCATCCAGTCTACTTGTTCATTTTCCACTTGGGAAAATTGGATTCAGTAATAAGCCCAGGATCACACAGCTAAATACTGACAGAACTGGTTCTGGAACTCAAGTGTTCTGAGCCCTGCTCAGAAATGGGGCAGATACACACATATAATTTTTAAATATGATATCTTAAGTTGATTCCTCCTATTAATAGTCAAGCTGAGAGAATGAGAGACTTCTTGACTTCTTAAGCTATGTTTTTTAACAGTATCATACAGTTAAAAACAGACTTAGGTTCCAATCCTGAACCTGCCACTTTCTAGCTCTGTCACCCTGAGAATATTGTCTGACTTTTCTGAACTTCAATTCATTCATCTGTATAAAATAGAAAATAAGACAGTAATCAAATATAGTGCTTAGCACAGCTCTTGGCTCCTGGTAAGTACTCAGTAAACGTTAGCTAATATTGTTTTTCAGTGTTTTATTTTATCCCTTTAATATTTCATAATTTGGATAGAAACTGAATCATGCCCACCAGTTATCTCACCATGTGATGATTCCATGTATTCTTCCATTTACTAATTCACTTACCATGTGTAAAAATGCATTCCATTAGATGCTGTGTGTGGGCTTAATCACTCAGTCATGTCCAACTCTTTGCGAGCGCATGGACTGTAGCCCGCCAGGCTCCTCTGTCCATGAAGTTTCCCAGGCAAGAATACTGAAATGGGTAGCCATTTCCTACTCCAGGGAATCTTCCTGACCCAGGGATCTAACCTACATCTCCTGCATTGACAGCTGGATTTTTAAAACTGTGCCACTGGGAACCCTCCCCCAATCCCCCACTCCACCACCAGCACCCCATTGGAGGTTTTAGGTAAGGCAAAAAAAAAAAAAAGAGTCTAACTTGATATCTGCCTTGGAAGAGCAGGAATCTAATAGAGATATACATGTACACCAATACCTATACTTTTACTAAAAGATTGGGAAAAAATCTTAACGATTGTTATAAGATTATAAATCTTATTTATCTTATAAATCTTCTAAGATTGGGATCAATCTTTTACTATAAGACTGGGAAACAGTTATCCCCAAAAGGTAACACAGGCACTGTGCTTACACTTTTCTAATAGAGGAAGTCAGTACAAGGTCAATAGACATGAATAAGAAACTGGACCTGCCCTCAAGGAGCTTGTTCCAGTGAGAAAACAGTACACTTGCTTAAGTGTCATTTGGAAAATGAAAAGGGCCATAATGATTAGGGAACTAAGGCGGGACAGACTACATACCTCAGACCAGAGGAAACTTCATGCATGAGTTGTCCCTGAGGGATGTATAGTTTTAGGAAAGTTAGAGATCTATAGGAAGGATCTCCTGGACAGTAGGAATATTATGAATGAAGAAGGAACAGATTCTGGAAACCCTGGGTGCAAGTACTGAAGAGTAAGCACTTACATTGACTAAAACATGGCGCTTATGCAGAATAAAAGATGAAGTTTGGTGAATGGGTAGACACAAGAGCCTGGCAACTCTGAAGTGATATCTTGAATTCCATTTTACAAAGTAGTGGCTCTCAGCCCATTTTAACACACAGACTTTTTTTTTGGCAGCAACATTTTTGAGGGTGAATGTTTTAAATAAATCTTGTACTTTCCAGTTCACTGTGGTGCCCATCACTTTTAACTGTCTTACTCTACAGGTTAAGACAATCTGCTTACCTGTTACAGGCAGTGTGCATAATGGTTAGGCATACAAGGTGAGAAGATAGCTATATTTTTCGAAATCCTGGCTTGTTCACCTGTTAGGTCTGCAACCTTAGTTATGTTACATAAACTCTTTGAGCTTCAGTGTCACAATTTATGAAATGGGAATAGCCCCTACCTCTTGGAATAGGATTAAACCCATGTAAACATTTGGCATAGCATAAGGCATATCGTAAGCACTTAATAAACGTGAGCTGTTCCTTGAAGTAATTTGAGTTGGCAAGCCCTGCTTTGGCAGTATTAAAAGTTTTGGTTTTGTTTTCTGTTTTATTTTTTAATGAAGTATAGTTGATTTACAGAGTTTCAGGTGTACAGTAAAGCGATTCAGTTATATATGCGTGCATGCTCAGTCATGTCTGACTCTTTGCAACCCCATGGACTGTAGTCCGCCAGGTTCCTCTGTCCATGGGATTTTCCAGGCAAGAATACTGGAGTGGGTAGCCACTTCCTACTCCATCAGTTACATGTAATTCTCTCAAATCCTCAGCTTCTGGGGTTAGTTTCCAGTGATGGACTTCCGTGTGATTTCTATAAGTCACTCACTTCCTCCTTCACTCACTCTTTGAGAAGCAAACACTGGAGGAAGGAACAGGCAGCCAGCTTTTGCCCATTGAAGTCTTCTAAACACCCAGGGCTTCTTGTAGCAGCAGTTTTCCAGGACACCCCAGATTCACAAGGTGGTTTCCGTTTCAGAATATGTTACTGGAAGTTTTAAGAACTGTAATCTTGAAAATCCTTATGATTTCAGAAGCTTCTCTGGTAACTTGCTGGTCTTTGATAGCTCAAAAATGGAAAGAGTTTTAGAATTGCTCCAAAAAAAAGCAAGAACTTAAAGATATGAGTACAATAGTTTCAGAAGTAACTGCTGTGAACAAAACAAGTCTTTTGAAAAAGCTCCGCGTGCTTAATAAACAAGGACTGCTAATTACATAACTGTCAGTGATGTTTTCTGGCACAGTCTAACGCCTGGTTCTTTGGGTACAACAAATATGAAAATGCCTAGAAGTAAATCACAGTTGCTGGGTGCTGTGGGCAAGCAAACCCATGCCTTATCTCTTTCAAAGGCAGCCATGGAAAATGTATGATAAACTGCACAGTTCAGTGAACATGTTATGTCATTGTGAAATGATTTTGATGCATGGCTATGTATTTATTGCTAAACAACTGACAAACCTCAAGGTATCAGAAATATCATTCAGGGGGGTTGCTATTTTCTGTTGTAAAACCCAAGTGCTATAAAGTGTTTTTCTTTTTTGTTTAAAATACTTTATTGAAAGTAATATTTGCCACAAAGTCTTTGGAAATAATTTTTTAAATTATATGAATTCCTGCCAGAAGTGTCAAAGAGCTGTGCTAGTCACTAATATTTTAAACATAATGAATAATTCATATTTTTGCTAATATCCTTTTATGAAAATTTTATAGCTAAAAATAGAGAAAGTTGTAAGCCAATTTGATTTTAAAATAGGATTATAATCTCCTTTCATATAGCCTATCAATATAGTGAAATTTCTGAATGTTTTCTGTGCAATAGCAGTAAAATTAAGAGTGAGAGAATTATTTTAAGGAAGATTCTACAGAAGTGGCCTCTATGCAAATAATTTCTCTCCCACGGTCAAGATATTTTATTACACTGTCTTTTATCTGTTGCTGACTCTCTGAAGTTTTAAAGTATTAAATAATTAAGCCATTTTCTATTTGAAATTTACAGTTTTTTTGTTTTTTGTTTGTTTGTGTTTTTTTTTTTTTTCACTAATTTTTCTCTCAGCTGGTGCTTTCAGCCTTGGCGTCCGATGTTTAAAACCTTTTCTTCTAGTGCTTAAAGCAGCAGAAATGTAGCCTGACAACACATAATATGCACAAAGCATATTGTAAGCACTTAATAAATGTTAGCTGTTTATCAGCTGATGTACTCGCAAGTTGTTTCTTGTTTTTATAAATCTTGTAAACCAAGAGCACTGTTTCTCAACTGGTTGTTGTTTTGTGTGTGTGTGTGTGTGTGTGTGTGTGTGTGTTGTAATTGCAAAATCGTTCTTAGTTTTATAATCGAGTGTTTTAGCGTGGCTTTGGATATTTTGAGTAGTAGTGCTATTGCGTGCTTAGGGCTTCCCTGGTGGCTCAGATGGTAAAGAATCCACCTGCAATGTGGGAGACCCGAATTCGATCCCTGGATCAGGAAGATCCCCTGGAGGAGGGAATGGCAACCCACTCCTGTATTCTTACTTGTGGAATTCCCTGGAGAGAGCCTGGCAGGCTACAGTCCATGAGGTCACAAAGACTCAGACATGACTGATTGACTAACACTTTCACTTTTTCACTTTCATTGAGTGCTTAAGAACAAAATAGCGAAGAAAACCTTGCCTGATGGTGGAAATGATGAATTATTTCTTAGGTATATTAAAAGGGATGCGAGTATTTCTAATATATCACCATCATTTAAACATGAATTCATTCTGTCTTCTCTTAGTATATTTTAACCAATTGACCTTTACATATACTTTGCATTTATTAAATTAGGATAAATTTCAGGAGCCTAGAAATATGGTTCAAAACATTCATAGTGTTTTTCTGTTATC
Organism: Bubalus kerabau; assembly: GCF_029407905.1. Lineage (NCBI taxonomy): Eukaryota > Metazoa > Chordata > Mammalia > Artiodactyla > Bovidae > Bubalus > Bubalus kerabau. The sequence goes on from NC_073645.1 coordinate 38,469,189, forward strand.
CTTGAAATATGACAAGCCTATTCTCTAAATATTTGCATCATCGAAGAATATCTGTGTACTTATGCTGATTTTGGCTTAACATTTTCAAAAATAAGTCTGTTAAATTAAATGTAAGCTTTAAAGGGGAAAACCATAGACCATGTAACTTGATACAGATATTGCAACATGGCTTACAGCATTTTCTTGGAAGAGTTTTATGCCCTTTTCTTCTGTTACCATGGCCACTTTCACCTTTATATCGAAAATTCCCCAAAATGTATCTGTATGAGGATAATTTTAAAACATGAGATTTATATCACTATAAAGGAGAAATCCTTTATAACCACATAAAACCGTTGTCACCAGAAATTTCAGTCTAAGTTTTACATGAAAAGGGACATATTTTATCTTTAATGCCTCGTTAAACTTTCTGGAACTGGCAGTATTCTAAAATATTTGAGGTGGATGAATACATATGTCTGTGTTTCTTCTGAGAAATTCCAATATCAGTTTAAAATAAAAGACTAAACAAGGTATTTGTTCTAAAAACTAAAGCAGTGGTATTTTTTCTTCTATTTGATTTTGCCTTTATGTAGAGATGCTACTTTGATAAGTCAACCATGTCTTACCTGCACTTTTAAAGTGAGATAGCCAAGACTAAACAAATCATTTATTCTAAAAATTAAAGTAGTGATACTTTTTCTTCTGTTTAATTTTGCCTTTATGTGTAGATGTTTCTTTGATAAGTCAAGCATGTCCCACCGGTACTTTTTGAGGGAAATAGCCAAAATCAGCATCCTCAGGTAAAATGACATTCCTGTTGTTTCAAAGGTGACATTGTATTTAAACTTAAATTCTGTATGTGCTTTTGTTCACATGTGTGTGCGTGGATTGTATGTGTTCACACATGTGCACTTACACATGTGTTTATGTATATGTGTGTGTGGGTGCATGAATTTTCCTACATTCATAATATGATAGACTTCCTTGTGTTGCTAAGAACATCGACTCAGGAGACAGCCTATCTGTGTTTAAATCTCAGCCCTGCTACTTTCTGGTTGTGTAAATTTAAGCAAGTTTTTTTAATCTCTTGCTTCAGTGTTCTTATCTTATCCAGTTGTAAGATTTAAATAAATTAATATATAGAGAGCAGTTCATATACCTAATCCATAGGAAGTACTTAATAAAAGTACTAGCATCATGTGTAATCATTTTCATGTATTCATTTATTTTATTTCTAAAGTTATAGTATATTAAAAAGCAGAGGCATTACTTTGCCAGCAAAGGTCCATCTAGTCAAAGCTATGGTTTTTCTAGTAGTCATGTACAGATGTGAGAGTTGGACTATAAAGAAAGCTGAGCACCAAAGAATTGATGCTTTTGAACTTTGGTGTTGGAGAAGACTCTTGAGAGTCCCTTGGACTGCAAGGAGATCCAATAAGTCCATCCTAAAAGAAATCTTTCCTGAATATACATTGGAAGGACTGATGCTGAAGCTGAAACTCCAATACTGTGGCCACCTGATGTGGAGAACTGACTCATTTGAAAAGACCCTGATGCTGGGAAAGATTGAAGGCGGGAGGAGAAGGGGACAACAGAGGATGAGATGGTTGGATGGCATCACTGACTCAATGGACATGAGTTTGAGTAAACTCCAGGAGTTGGTGATGGACAGGGAGGCCTGGCGTGCTGCAGTCCATGGGGTTGCAAAGACTGAGTGACTGAACTGAACTGAACTGAAAGTTATATTATTTAATACAAATACAATGCATTTAATACAAATGCATTGGTGGGGACCTCCCTGGTGATCTAGTGGTTTACAATCCACCTGCCAATGCAGGGGACATGAATTCCATCCCTGGTCCAGGAAGATTCCACTTACCATGGGGCAACACTAAGCCAGTGCCCTAGAGCCGGTGCTCTGCAATGAGAAGCCACCACAGTGAGAAGCCCTCACACTACAACTAGAGTAGCCCCCACTTGCCACAACTACAGGAAGCCCATGAGCAGCAACGAAGACCCAGGGTAGCTCAAATTACAGTTAATTAATTAATTTAAAAATATATTGATGGGTGATTATTACATATGTATTTCACTGAAATGATATTAAAGATGTGTCTTGCTCTATGTCAATTATGTCTCAATAAAACTGGGAAAATATTTTTAAAGATATAATATTTTGGATTGTGATAATTTGATTAAACTATTTTATCATTGGTGAGAAGAAGCAATTGTGAAAAAGCAACAGAAGTTACACAACTTTGTGGCTCACAGACTACATATCAAATATCAAATATATTGAAATACATTTATTTATTTATTTAGATGTAAGCCTGTTGACCTCTACAGAGTGCCAGGATTTAGTGTTAAATGACACAAGGTACTGTGTGATCCTAGTCATGCTCCTTAATATTTACCCACAGGAGTTGAGAATTTATGTTCACACAAAAGCTTGTTCATGGATGTTTTGGGCAGCTTTATTAATCATTGCCAAAGTTTGGAAGCAATCAAGATGTCCTTCAGTAGTTGAATAGATAAAGTATAATACATCAAGACAATGGAATATTATAGAGCACTAAACATTGAAGAGACACAGACAAACATTAAATGTGTATTTTTAAGTGAAATAAGTCAATGTGAAAGAGCTAAATACTGTATGATTTCAACTATAAGATATGATATTTTGGAAAAGGAAAACCTATGGAGACAATAAAAAAATCAGTAATTTCCTGGACTTGCAGGCAGAGCACAAAGGATTTTAAAGGCAGTTAAACTACTCTATGGGCTTCCCTTGTGGCTCAGCAGTAAAGAATCTGCCTGCAATGCAGGAGGCACAGGTTTGATCCCTGGGTTGGGAAGATCCCCTGGAGGAGGGCATGGCACCCCACTCAAGCAAGTATTCTTACCTGATGAATTCCATGGACAGAGGAGCCTAACGGGCTACAGTCCATGGGATCGCAAAGAGTCGGACAAGACTGAAGCGACTGAGCACACAAAACTGTTCTATATGATACTGTAGTGATGAGTACATGTCATTATACGTCTGTCCAAGCCCATGGAACATACAACACCAAGAGTGAACTCGAATGTAAACTGTGGACTCTGGTTGCTAGAGATGTGTCATTCTAGGTTCATCACTTTTTACAAATGTGCTACTCTAGTGGGGATGTTAATAATCAGGGAGGCTGTGCATGGGGGCAGTGGGTTTATGGAAAATATCTATCAGTTCAGTTCAGTTCAGTCGCTCAGTCGTGTCCAACTCTTTGGGATCCCATGAACTGCAGCATGCCAGGCCTCCCTGTCCATCACCAACTCCTGGAGTCCACCCAAACCCATGTCCATTGTGTTGGTGATGCCATCCAACCATCTCATCCTCTGTCATCCCCTTCTTCTCCTGCCCTCAATCTTTCCTAGCATCAGGGTCTTTTCAAATGAGTCAGCTCTCCACATCAGGTAGCCAAAGTATTGGACTTTCAGCTTCAACATCAGTCCCTCCAATGAACACCCAGAACTGATCTCCTTTAGCATGGACTGGTTGGATCTCCTTGCAGTCCAAGGGACTCTCAAGAGTCTTCTCCAACACCACAGTTCAAAAGCATCAATTCTTTGGCACTCAGCTTTCATTATAGTCCAACTCTCACATCCATACATGACTACAGGAAAAACCATAGCCTTGACTAGACGGACCTTTGTTGGCAAAGTAATGTCTCTGCTTTTTAATATACTGTCTAGGTTGGTCATAACTTTCCTTCCAAGGAGCAAGCATCTTTTAATTTCATGGCTGAAATCACCATCTTCAGTGATTTGGGAGCCCAGAAAAATAAAGTTCAGCCACTGTTTCCACTGTTTCCCCATCTATTTGCCATGAAGTGATGGGACCGGATGCCATGATCTTAGTTTTCTGAATATTGAGCTTTAAGCCAACTTTTTCCCTCTCCTCTTTCACTTTCATCAAGAGGTTATTTAGTTCTTCTTCACTTTCTGCCATAAGGGTGGTATCATCTGCAAATCTGAGGTTATTGATATTTCTCCCAGCAATCTTGATTCCAGCTTGTGCTTCCTCCAGCCCAGCGTTTCTCATGATGTACTCTGCATACAAGTTAAATAAGATAGATATATATAAAAATAATAGATAAATAATATAGATAGAAAATATCTATAGCTTCCTCTTAATTTTCTGTAAACCTCACTCACTAAAAAATAAACTGTTAGAGAAAAAAAGATGAAAATAGAGCAAAACAATGAGTACTTTTCAAAAATTGCAAAAACACATGCTAACATGTCCCAAGAAAAATGTTTTCCAAATGTAAATGACCACCACTACAAAAAAAAATAGTACTACAATAAAATACTCAATTGAACTATTAAAAATTGAAAGGTGGTGTCTCTTCAACTACTAAGAATGTACATTTTAGCTGCCTGAAGCATAAGAGAAAAGTAGAGTAACAGTATCGTGTAAACAATGCAAATTTAGAATGGGTTTTCTTTTTCAGGGAGCACCCAAACCAATAGCCATTGAACCCTGTGCTGGGAACAGAGCTGCAGTTCTGACCGTGTTTCTTTGTCTACCGCGAGGGCCATCAGGTGCCCCTCCCCCTGGGCAGTCAGGTAAGATGAATGAGGCACCATCAACAGTTAAACAAAACATGTAGACGGAACAGAAGAAATAAACAATACTACCAGATAGCATAATAAAGATATTTGCAAGGTTCTAATTCAGAGTATGGTTAAATTTTATTAGAATACAACTTCTATCCAAGTATCTCGCCAGTGTTTGTCTTAGAAATGCATATTGAATATATGTGTGTATTTGTATGTAATATACACATGTATGTATGTTACACACACACTTCAATTGGTCATTGTAATTACAATGAGTACTTTCACTAGCGGGGAAATCAAGTTCTTGACCCTTTTGGGCAGCTACTTTTCTCCCAGTATGTGTATCATATAGGTTGCCAAATTATAAATGTGATTAGAAGCTTGCTTCATAAATACAGAATCTAATTAAGGAACTCACTTGCATGTTTGGAATGTTTTGTGGCATCAGAGAATAAGAGCTTGATGCATCCATCCTGGAACATTTAAGATAAGTTCTTGCTGTCAGCACCAGCCAGATGCGGTTCATAGACCTGGGGACCCTCGCCTTTAGTTGAGCACAGCCAGACTTTTCCTCTAATATTCGTTTTCCTGCATGAAAAGCATATTTTAAATTCGAAGTAACTCCATGTATCCTCTTAGAGATCTTCTCATTGTTTTGACCATTGTCTATATTGTAAACATGCCCAATGTTGAGTATAACTTGTTACTAAATCAGAAAGTGTGTCTATTTCTCTTTGTACATATCCTTTTGTTTCTAATTGTTCTTTCTCCCAATTGTTTTCTCTAAACAACTATTAGTGAAATGGATGCTTTTTAAGGGTAAGGGTGATTTCAAATCTATCTTTCTCTTCACTTCCCCTTAAGGGTAAAATAAAGTGCAAAGATGTGGGCAGGTTCTCAGTAATGGAAATTGATGATGAACTCATCTCCCTGCTTATTTTTCTTTCCTTAATTCCCTAGTTAGCTCTAACCTTGGTCCTTACTTTCTCGGTTTGTGCCCAACAAGATACAAAAATGGAAGCTACCCTACTTTATAGCTTATAAATTTTAAGATATTCATGTAATATAATTTTTTCTGTATGGCAACAGAAGATCTCCATCACCTCCAAACTTGTCAGTTATGGTACCTGATGATATCTTGTTGTAGGAATTTCTACCCACAGTTCATTTGTAGTTGTTTTATTCAATGAAATAAACCTTCTCGTATGTTGAGTTGAGTGCCTTCCCTTTCTCCTTTCAGAACCACCAAGGTAAAGGGGATGCAGTGAACAGAATACCTTGGCACTGGTCAGATAAGATGGATAATTATAGGTAGTGTGCCCAGCTAATGGAAGTATTGTTTCAAGGATGGGATGATGTCCAAAACAAACACTTCACTAATGAAAAGAAGTCTATGCGATATACACCAAGGTTCTTCTAGATCCTTGACAAGATGACGTACTGACAGGCAGAGTGAAGGCAACTGCCAATACTCTGTCCCTTTAACCTTTGAAATCTATTTGACTGATTTGAAAAAGCCAAACAGCAGTGAGGACCATTACCTCAGCTGTGTTTTATTACAGATGCATTGCAATTACTAACGATAATGCTATATTCGATGCACACAGATTTTTACTCCTTACAAAGTGTTTTCCTATTTTTCATGGTTGATCCTTATGACAAGCATGAGCTATAGGTATCATAAAACTCACTTTATAAATGAAAAGAATTTATGTTATAAATCTCTGTATTCCTACACTCAAGGAATAATTAGAAAGTATTAGAGTATAGAGCCAAACACCAACAAAAATATTTATTACTAACATTCCAGGCAATTTTCTCCTATGATCTATAGGAGAGAGCTTATTTTTCTGTAATCTACAGCCCATGTCTTCACAAAGCCAAACACTTGGAGGAGTACTGAAAACATCTACAGGGTTAATAAAAGTAGACAAAACCTTGAGTTAATTTGCCACACTGTTTATAGTGGCTATACATTGAACTCTGTTGAATATCTGTGTGCACCATTCAGGATGAGTTTGTTCTTCCTTGAAAAAAAAAAAATTTTTTTAGCCAATTCTATAGGAGTAGGAAAACTCATTGATTCTAGTCCTTCAAAATAAAATGTTGTCTTCTGTCTGCAGTCTGTTTTGAAATGCATAATATTACTAATGGGTGGATAGTAGGATGAGCAGATGGAAGATATAAAGCAAGTAAAGAAATGTTAATTGTAGAATCTAGGTGATGTGAATCCTGGAGTCCATTGTAAAATCTTTCCACTTTTCTGTGTGTTTGAAATTTTTCATGGTAAGATGTGGGAAACAATATGTTTTTTAAGAAAAACTCTTGACTTTTCAGGGGTAAAAAAGACAATGCTAATAGCAATTTTCTAATATTCGCATATGCGTTTTCTCTAATCAAAGCAAATGTTGACACCAGTATGCAAACTAAATGACTTATTTTTTTCCCTTTTCATCAAGATAATTTGGTGTGTACCTCGTCAATGAAAACTTATCATAGTATCATCCAGTATTTGAGAGGAAATGCATTCCATATTGGCTCTTCAGAGGGAAATGTTGACGTTGGTTATTTCATTGCTAATGTTCGGTTCATCTCGTATCTTGACAGGAAGATAAAGATGTGTGTCTCTGCTTATCACAGTGTATAGAAAGCAGTTCATAAATATTTTTGATGATAGGAGACCTGGGAAACATGACCTTGAGCAACCACTTCTATCTATGAGACTCAGTGAGCAATAATAAAATGAGCAGTTGGACTAGAATCCATTCATTGATTCTCTAATCGTACCACCAGGAGCCTTATGTTCTGAAGAGCCTCCTCCAGCATCGGTGCAGGGTTAGAGGTGAGAGGGAGTTAAGAAGAAAGTGGAGGAGGAGCCTCATGGACAAACGCCATTTCCACTGTGTAAAGGACAGGGTTCCCAGAGTCTTCTCTTGGTTCTTGGGCTATTTATGTCTCCTAATGTGAACGTATCTATTCAGTGATGAATAAACATTAATTATTAGATTAAAAGTCCTCTTGCAGTACTTTGTACAATTTCTAATTTTTTAATCAGGCCCTTTTCTGAAACATAGCTTCCTAAATGTCAAATGATGCTTTTCATAATGCACTCTTCATTACCATGAATAAAAGCATTTAAGAGAAGGATGAGTTTCAGGATATGGAGAAGGCGGAAGCATCCTGTGAGCATGGTGGCTTTCTCTCAGAGCCTACACGTCAGCACGATCAAATAAGTGATTTGGAAAAAAGGCAAGGGTTAGTTCTGGCCGTCTCTTTTAAGTAGCAACTAGTGGGGTTGTTTTTTCTTTTTTTAATTCAAATCATGGCCTTGTCTTTTGGACTTTATGCTCTTTCTACCAGCAGATATTCCAGTATTATTTAGCAAGTAATATTAGACATGGCCCTTTTAGCGTCTGTCTAAAATGCATGGAGTCCCTTCTATGGCTCATCTTAGCAGAGGTCAGAAGAGAAACTGCAGATTCATCCTTTAGATTACTCCATTCAGTAGTCTTTTTTTTTTCCATATAATGCATGTAGATGTTATGAGCAATTCTCCCTCTAGGTAGCTTAGAAGAAGAAAAGCAAAAAATACTAAATAGGCTTTTTGGCACTCCTGGTGCTGGGCTAATTAGGTTCCCTGCTCCCTAGCTCTGTAAACCTGCTGCTTCATCCTTGTATTTCCTATGAACCACCACTGCCAACCACGCCAGACTCTCTGGGCTAAAGCAGGATTTCTCCTGTGGACACATGTACACAGCCACTTTCTCTTGACCTCAGAGTGGTTGCAAGGCTGACGTCCCCATGAAAGCAGGGCAAGCATATCACCCGTCACCTTGCAGAGCAAGGTCCCCACGCATTTTAGAGTCATATTAAGATGAAATGTGGACAAAGAGAGCTCTTCAAAAGCATAAATTGAAAATGATCATGATTGCTATCACTTTGTTATGGAGGATGAAGGATTTCATAGTTTATGGATTCTTACTAATATGAAGCAGATTAACTTTTATCACTGGATTAAAAATCTGGTGGCCCAAATGTCCACTGCCTTAAAGGAGTTAGGTGCTCAACTTAAAATGTAGAATTTTGCCCTGATCTGGCTTCATGTTTGGCAAAACAAACAAAATGAAAGCTATTGGAATTTCTAAGGTTTTGAAATTCTTTTCCCTTTAGGCTTTGAAGTTTTGGCAGGCTGACCAGATTATTTTGAAAAATCTAGAAATATTGTACGATGTTTAAAATGACAGTCTACCCACAGTATCATGGGTAATAATGACAAGAAGAGAACTTTGATTTGATCAGATAAAAAGAAAGGATAACAAAAAGCAGAACAAGAGGGAAGAGAGCTCTGAAGCAGGTTCTTTATATACACTAATTCATTTAATCCTCTTAATGAACCTGAGAAGTAGCTATTATTATCCCACTTTTACAAATTAAAAATATATGTATCCTTAAACTCAAGAGAGATTAAATGACTCATCCAAGGGCCAATACTGCCAGTGAGTGAGTAAACCCGAAGTCAAATTCAAGGCCACTTAGATCCTCAGCAGCCAAGACTCTACCTTATCACTGTGCTTCTCTGGATAAAGATACGGTGGGGTTCTCAATTGCTCTTCTTCTGAAAAAAGCTTTATATCCAGATGAAGGAGGAAGGACCTGGAGGGTTCTGCTAAGCATTGGGTTTAAGGCACAAGAAAGGTAGATTTCTCCTTCCTGGTGACTTAACTATAGGAATTTGATAGAATGCAAATACATACATGCTGCGACATATCTGCTAGTGAAAATATGACTCCGTTTTGTAGTAACAACATAGGGCCTGCAGTATTAGGACCGCAACTTTTAGGTCCTAACTCATAGGAGTTAGGGGACTTGGAGTCACAAGTCCCACCCAAAGGGACTTTGGAGTGAGTTAATGGACTTGGAGTCACAAGTCCCACCCAAAGTCCAGATCCAGCTCTGCCACCAGCTAACTGGGTGGCCAAGTCTTTTCATTTCTGGGTTGTATTTTTACGTGTATGAAATGACTGGATTGGGTTTGATTCCTAGGATGGGTTTCACTCCAATCCTGTTGTACAGTTCTACTATCCATTATGCTAAATCATACCAGTTTGGGGTAAGAAGAGCAATAAATTGTTTCTGAGGAGTAGCTTAACTTGCCTTTCCAGCTGCTCAGGACCAGTTAAGAAACCATATTCCATATATCACATGTTAGGAAATAAAAGTAACTAGCACCAATCGTTGAACTAAAAAAATAACGTACACATTGTGAAGTGAAACTGGTGGTTGCTTCAGGCATCTTCGGTTCTTTGCAACCCCATGGACATAGCCCTCCAGGCTCCTCTGTCCATGGCATTCTCCAGGCAAGAATACTAGTGAAGGTCGCTCAGTTCAGTTCAGTTCAGTCACTCAGTCATGTCTGACTCTTTGCAACCCCATGAATCGCAGCACGCCAGGCCTCCCTGTCCATCACCAACTCCCGGAATTTACTCAAACTCATGTCCATCGAGTCGGTGATGCCATCCAGCCATCTCATCCTCTGTCATCTCCTCCTCCTGCCCCCAATCCCTCCCAGCATCAGGGTCTTTTCCAATGAGTCAACTCTTCGCATGAGGTGGCCAAAGTACTGGAGTTTCAGCTTCAGCCTCAGTCTTTCCAATGAACACCCAGGACTGATCTCCTTCAGAATGGACTGGTTGGATCTCCTTGCAGTCCAAGGGACTCTCAAGAGTCTTCTCCAACACCACAGTTCAAAAGCATCAATTCTTTGGTGCTCAGCTTTCTTCACAGTCCAACTCTCACATCCATACATGACCACTGGAAAAACCATAGCCTTGACTAGATGGTCACTCAGTCGTGTTCAACTCTTTGTGACCCCATGGACTATACAGTCCATGGAGTTCTCCAGGCCAGAATACTGGTATGGATAGCCTTTCCTTTCTCCAGGGGATCTTCCCAACCCAGGGATCAAACCCAGGTGTCCCACATTTGCAGGCGGATTCTTTACCAGCTGAGCCACTAGAGAAGTCAACTAGCCAGTAGGAATTTGCTGTATGATGCATGGAGCTCAAATTTGGTGCTCTGTGACAACCTAGAGGAGTGGGATGAGGTGGGAGGGCGGTTCAAGAGGGAGGAAATATATGCTTACCTATGACTGATCCATGTGGATGTATGGCAGAAACCAACACAATATTGTAAAGTATCCTCCAATTAAAAAGTTTTAAAAGTTCTTAATTTTACTTAAAAAGTCTAGTTCCCAGTCTTCGCAGCATGTTTGGATAAGGCAGATCATTCATGTTGCCCTACTTCAGTGAGTAAAGGAATCTCACAGCACCAGTCAGAGACTGAGGGTCTCTGAGGCGGATTGGAAACAGACTCCAGGTCTGCTGACTCTCAGTGCAGCACTCAGGCCTCTGAAGCCTTTTTTTTTTTTAAACTAATTTACATTTTCCAGAAGCTTCTTCAGTTTCCTGTCCCTTAGGACTCTCTGTTTTCCTTCCATAACTCTGCCACAGTATCTTCAAATTACAGAAACACACCTGTTGATGTGTTTGACCTTAGCATTCTTTTTGTTTGAGGTAGCTGGAATAAGAAATAAAACCACTGAATTGTATCACAACTTATTAGAACAATCTGTCATGTAGGTTACCTTTTAACCTCAAGTTCAGACATTGTTTACATCCAGCATATGCAGTGTGTGTGCGTGATCAGTCGTGTCCAACTCTTTGTCACCCCATCAGGCTTGTAGCCCTCCGGGGTCCTCTGTCCATTGAATCTTCCAGGCAAGAATACCAGAGTGAGTTGCCATTTCCTACTCAGGGGGTCTTCCTGACCCAGAGATCAAACCCACATCTCTGGCATCTCCTGCACTGGCAGGAGGATTCTTTACCACTAGTGTCTCATCCAGCATATGGGTCTTCATAAAGAAGGAAGAAACAGTGGGCACTCATGGCAAAGTAAACTACAAAATGAGGAAAGAGAGCCCAGGGTGCAACAGAGATAAGAACAAATGTCTGGGACTATTGTGAATAATATGACTGTGTCTCAAAAAACTCTGATATTCAAAGTAAACAAAATCTACAGAAGAAACTGAATTTATCTTCTTGCCAAAATATAGTTATTATGCATCTTCATTTGTTATATTTATTTATTAAAAAAAAACATGTAAAAATACCTGCTACAGGTCAAGCCGTGTATTATATGGTAGTGAACAAAACAGAGTCCCTGCCCCCACAGATGTTAGTGCCTGTGTGGAGATGCACAAAACAAATAACCATGCAAATAAGCCTGTAATTGTGAAACAGGTTAAGTTTTGTGAATGAAGAATAGACAATGTTATGAGAAAGACGTGAAATAAAACTTACCTACAATTGCTAAGCTTGCATATCTTTCAGCAGTAGTACCAAAACGGTAAACATAGTCATTAAAATACACTTTCCTCAGTTCTTACTTATCATTGTGTCTCTGTGGTGTTTGACTGTTGAATATTCCCCATCTCGCCTCTCCAACTTCTGGAAACTCTCTCTGGTGTTCTTTGCCTCGATCTATCACAGGTGCCTACTGAGAATTTACTTGAGATAATGGATGCAGAGCACCTCCCATGTGTTCATTGCCTGCTTCACCAGCACTCTAAGTATAGGTGGGCATTCCCTAAGGATTGGTCCTGAGCCCATTTCTCATCCTTCTCCACCCTCTCCCTTTAGGATGATGCTCTCTTTGCTCATTGCAGGAACTTTTCAGATGCTAACTCCCAACTCCATGGATCTTCAGCCATCACTGGATTTTCTCCAGTTTTAATGTAAAGTCACTCTTCCTTCCCTCTCTCCCATTACTGCCCCCTACTACCCTCCTCTGAATTTACTGTTTTGTTTTTGTTTTTTTTTTAATTAAATTTATTTATTTGGTTGTGCTAAGGATATGCAGAATCTTTTGTTGTGCTGTGTGAAATCTAGTTCCCTGACTTAGGATCAAACCTGGGTCCCCTGCATTGGGAGCATGGTGTCTTAGCCAACAGACCAGCACGGGAGTCCCCTGAATTTACTGTTTTTGTAAAGTCCATTTCTGAGTGGCTCAAGTTTGAAACTTTGGAGTTACCTTTCTTCCTTCTTTTTCTCCCCTTCAACATCCCTGTAGCCACGAAGCTCTTTAGGTTTTACCCCTGACGCAGATAGAACAGACTTCCTTCTGCCGTTTTCACTCCCTCCATGTTTTGCTCAGGCAGATTCTGCCAAAGGAAGGCACAATTCTCTCACTCCCTTTCTCATCAGATCAGATCAGATCAGTCGCTCAGTTGTGTCCGACTCTTTGCGACCCCATGAATCACAGCACGCCAGGCCTCCCTGTCCATCACCAATTCCCGGAGTTCACTCAGACTCATGTCCATCGAGTCAGTGATGCCACCCAGCCACCTCATCCTCTGTCGTCCCCTTCTCCTCTTGCCCCCAATCCCTCCCAGCATCAGAGTCTTTTCCAATGAGTCAACTCTTCGCATGAGGTGGCCAAAGTACTGGAGTTTCAACTTTAGCATCATTCCTTCCAAAGAAATCCCGGGGCTGATCTCCTTCAGAATGGACTGGTTGGATTTCCTTGCAGTCCAAGGGACTCTCAAGAGTCTTCTCCAACACCACACTTCAAAAGCATCAATTCTTCGGCGCTCAGCCTTCTTCACAGTCCAACTCTCACATCCATACATGACCCCAGGAAAAACCATAGCCTTGACTAGATGGACCTTTGTTGGAAAGGTAATGTCTCTGCTTTTGAATATGCTATCTAGGTTGGTCATAACTTTCCTTCCAAGGAGTAAGCGTCTTTTAGGTTCATGGCTGCAGTCACCGTCTGCAGTGATTTTGGAGCCCAGAACAATAAAGTCTGACACTGTTTCCACTGTTTCCCCATCTATTTCCCATGAAGTGATGGGACCGGATGCCATGATCTTCGTTTTCTGAATGTTGAGCTTTAAGCCAACTTTTTCACTCTCCACTTTCACCTTCATCAAGAGGCTTTTGAGTTCCTGTTCACTTTCTGCCATAAGGGGGGTGTCATCTGCATATCTGAGGTTATTGATATTTCTCCCAGCAATCTTGATTCCAGCTTGTGCTTCTTCCAGTCCTTTGCTAACTTTTCATTGCCTGTCGAAGTGAGTCCAGACATTCACTCTGGGGTGTAAGGCCCCCCTTGACCTCTGTCCAGCCTTCTTTCAGGGTTAGCAGGCATGGCGTCCTTGCCAGTGCCCACCAGCACGGCACCTCTGGCTAGTTTGGGGCCCATGTGCAATGATTTTATCCTCCTGAGCCCTGTTTCCTCATCTAGGAGATAAGAACGATGAGTGGGTAGAAGGTCTTTATGACTGGGATTCCACCTGTGTATTTCTTCCTGTGATTTCATGAGTGTGTGTACGTCATCTGTCATGCTTACTGTTGTCCCTTGTTCTGAAATGCCCTCTCCCTCTCAGCTGCCCGTGTTCAAAGCCCAGTTCAAATGCCACTTCTTCCATGGAGCCTCTTCAGTTTCCTCCATACAAATGTGACCTGTGCTCATGAAATCCTACACAATTTGCTAGGTCATTTCTTTACTGCTTTGTGATATGTATCAAAGTCACTGTGTACTTTTGTTTAAACTTTCCTCCCAGGTATTAAGCTCTCTGAGGGCAGTGGTTATATCTCAGTTTATCTTTGGCTCCCTTGTAGCTAACAAATTCTTTGTACTTAGGAGTTGCTTGATAAGTGTTCAATTAATGAGTAAAATTAATCATCCTTAAGTGATAGAACTTCTTTACCAAAACATATGTAGAAAATATGTAGATATATACTACAAAACTGTAAATTTTACTACGTAAAATTTCACTTCAGGCCCATAATCATTTTTTAATTATTTTTGTTTATTTTTAATGAGTATAATTACAGGCCCATAATCTTTGATAGAATGGACCTTATGCTTTTATGATTCATGTAGGAGTCAAGCTACATTCTTAGGGACTAAAATCAAGCCCAACACTGTACCTTTGATTAAAAAATATCTATAAAACTTACTTGCTCAGATTTAAGGTTCAAGAAAAATCAAAATATTAGTGAAAGATGACACAAAATAATAAAACATTATATTTTCAATGTAACATGTACTAAACCTATCATAAAGTTGTTTTATTTTTGTAATTTGGACTTTGATTTCTTTCTTCCATAATAATTTTTTGCAAAACCATTTTATTTAAGTTTGAAAGAGCACAACTCAGTTCCACCCTTTATGACCAAAAAATATATACTGAACCTTGTGAAATAAATGTCCACATATTACTTATACACAGGACAAATAACCTCACAAAATATATCTGGCAAATAAAAAGTATCAGTGTCTGGTGTAGTTGTTACCATTAACCCACACCATTAGCCCAGTCTACTCTGTGTTCTTTATGTTTGTTGAATTGGCATTGCCCTCTAATATATATATTATCACTTTAATTTCACAGATGAGGGAAATTAATTCACGGGGCTTCTTTGCCTGTGCGCGTGCACTCGTGCTTAGCCGCTCAGCTGTGTCTGACTCTTTGAGACCCTTCGGACTGTAGCCTGCCAGGCTCCTCTGTCCATGGGATTCTCCAGGCAAGAACACTGGAGTGGGTTGCCGTGCCCTCCTCCAGGGGATCTTCCTGACCCAGGAACTGAATCTGTGTCTCCTGTGCCTCCTGCATTGCAGGCGAATTCTTTACCTGCTGAGCCATCGGGAAAACCGTGTTACTTACCCACATAGTAATTAAGTGATGGAGCCAGAATTTAAAACCAGAAAATTTCACACCATTGTGCTCTTTCCAAATCTTTTTTTTTTTTTTTTTTTTGCAGGATTGGTGCGGCGGGGTAGGGGGGATTTGGGGGTTAGCCATATGCCTTTTTAGGATAGTACAAGCTGGCAAGCTTTTTCTTTTACTGACCGGGGTCACTGTGAAATGACATCGCCTTCGTTCTCCCATTTGAGATATTAGTTTATTTTTGTACTATTGTCAGTTGAGAGAAATTGATAATGTATAAATGAAACAAAGAAGAAAATAAAGACAACAAACTTGAAGAATAGTGAACATGGCTAATTAAACATACT